>NC_091153.1:22065826-22270826 GCF_040958095.1 Procambarus clarkii
TTGACATGAACATTATTACGAGTTGAAGAGGGAAGTGGAAGAGACCTTAGCGTGGTAGAGGGCCCCCAGGTTGATGTGCGGGTGGGTGAGCGTCGGTTCCAACTCCACTGCTTGCAGGTAACTCTGCCAGAACATAATACAGTGTACATGTACCCTGGTGTAGTATTTCCTCTTGCAGTATGTGTCACTTCTTGACGTATTTTATTGTTAACTTATTATTACCGTCGGATACCTTTATACAATTTTGGTAACTGTGAGAAACTGCTGCAGGGTCCTAATAATGCTCACGGTATGAAAGATCTTACCTGGGCGGCCTCATCTACATTATGTCTGTCGTTGAGGAGGTCTCCATAGTGGGCGTGGAGACGGGCGCAGAGGTAGGGCGGCCTCGAGCAGTTGTGGGCGGCTTGTTGGGCGAGAGTGAAAGCGTCTTCAGTGCGGTTGGTGTGGGTGTAGAGGAGGGAGAGGTGGAAGAGCGCCTCCTGGTGGCCGGGGGACTGGTCGAGCACCTTCTGCAGCAGCTCTTCGCTCTCCAGGTAGCTCCTCTGCTGAAGCTTCACCCGCGCCTGCGTCAGGAGAGAGGAAGTAGCGAGAATCAGGGGTCAGATTCACGAAGCAGTTACGCAAGCACTTACGAACCTGTACATCTTTTCTCAATCTTTGGAGGCTTTGTTTACAATTATTAAGCAGTTAATGAGCTCCGAAGCACCAGGAGGCTGTTTATAACAATAACAACAGTTGATTGGGAAGTTTTCATGCTTGTAAACTGTTTATTAAATGTAACCAAAGATGTCAAAGATTGAGGAAAGATGTACACGTTCGTAAGTACTTGCGTAACTACTTCGTGAATCTGGTCCCATGATGACAAGCGCTGGTCGCCATGCACCACCAAGGGGCTCACATCTACGTATAATCCGTCGGTAACTTTAGTTTAAAGTTTACGCGCCAGTATCCGCCTCTATGTTTTATTGTGTATAAACGCAAGACATTTATTTTGTCGGGAAACAGGATCGGGGCCATTAAAGTTTGATGAGATTGACAGGTATGACGGCGAGTCAGGCCACACGTGACCTCCTGTCAAGGCCACACGTGACCTCCTGTCAAGGCCACACGTGACCTCCTGTCAAGGCCACACGTGACCTCCTGTCAAGGCCACACGTGACCTCCTGTCAAGGCCACACGTGACCTCCTGTCAAGGCCACACGTGACCTCCTGTCAAGGCCACACGTACCTTCCTGTCATAACTCACAAGCGGAGATGACAGAATTATGCCTCTGACTGAAGAAAAAGACTTCTCGTAATATGACATATTTGTGTGACAGAATGTTTGTTTATATAGACGTGCTCACCTAGATGTGCTCACCTAGATGTGCTCCCCTAGATGTGCTCACCTAGATGTGCTCACATGGATGTGCTCACCTAGATGTGCTCACATTGCTGTGCTCACATGGATGTGCTCACCTAGATGTGCTCACCTAGATGTGCTCACCTAGATGTGCTCACCTAGATGTGCTCACCTAGATGTGCTCACCTAGATGTGCTCCCCTAGATGTGCTCACATGGATGTGCTCACATGGATGTGCTCACCTAGATGTGCTCACATTGCTGTGCTCACATGGATGTGCTCACCTAGATGTGCTCACCTAGATGTGCTCACCTAGATGTGCTCATCTAGATGTGCTCACCTAGATGTGCTCACCTAGATGTGCTCACATGGATGTGCTCACCTAGATGTGCTCACATTGCTGTGCTCACATTGCTGTGCTCACATGGATGTGCTCACCTAGATGTGCTCACCTAGATGTGCTCCCCTAGATGTGCTCACCTAGATGTGCTCACATGGATGTGCTCACCTAGATGTGCTCACATTGCTGTGCTCACATGGATGTGCTCACCTAGATGTGCTCACCTAGATGTGCTCACCTAGATGTGCTCACCTAGATGTGCTCACCAAGATGTGCTCACCTAGATGTGCTCACATTGCTGTGCTCACCTAGATGTGCTCACCTAGATGTGCTCACTTTGCTGTGCTCACATGGAGGTGAACATATCAAGGTGAACACAATCCTAACCCTCGTCCATTGAACATTGTTTTAGTTCAGTGCTTTGATTCAGTTGCACACGCATCCTTAGGTAATTGAGTTAAATAAATACAGAACTTTGTGGCTAAATACAGGTGGGTACAAGACCATGGCAGAGTGCCATGGTGGGAGTGGCTGGTAGCCAATAGGAAGGCGTGTAGGCACCTGTTCCTATATACTCGGGAAGCGCCTGATTTCACAATTCACAATCCGTGAGCATTACCCGAGGCGCTCCGTGTTTACACAACATCTGCAAGATTTACAACCAATATTAAGCAAACGTTTAAGGTTTCCCTTGAAAATCTTTATTTTGGGACGTTTAAATATTATATGTTATTAGAGCTTGAAATACGATAGAGAAGTGTTCAGATTATTAACAAGAAAAACAAATTAAAGACCAGCCAGTTACGTGCTTAAAAATAGCATTTTTAATTATTAAACTTCCATTGAATGCATTCATAGCCTCTCGGTATTGAGTCTTCTTCAGAGAAAACCACGAACTAATTTTTATTTAAAAAGGTTAATACCGTATTTGCTGGCGGATACGACGCACGTTTTTCAACCATCTGACGATTATATTGTATTTACACCATTGTATTTGTAACGAATATATATATTGTATTTACATGATCAAAAAAATCACACATTCCCTCCAGCCAAACTCTCCACCTGAACCTAACTTTTTAATAAATTTTTAAAACCTACTATATTATATTTTCCATGGAATTTTTTTGCAAAATGAGTTAATCTTATGCGCCGGCAGACACGGTACTTCCCAGCTGGTTTTGAAAGCTGAAATTCTAGCCACAATTCAGGGGTGATGGTGGAGAAGGTCAGAGGTGGGTCTTTATACTCGCGGCGGGCTGACGCTCGCGGCGGGCTGACGCTCGCGGTGGGCTGACGCTTGCGGCGGGCTGACGCTCGCGGTGGGCTGACGCTTGCGGCGGGCTGACGCTCGCGGCGGGCTCACGCTCGCGGCGGGCTGACGCTCGCGGCGGGCTGACGCTCGCGGTGGGCTGACGCTCGCGGTGGGCTGACGCTCGCGGCGGGCTGACGCTCGCGGCGGGCTGACGCTCGCGGTGGGCTGACGCTCGCGGTGGGCTGACGCTCGCGGCGGGCTGACGCTCGCGGCGGGCTGACGCTCGCGGTGGGCTGACGCTCGCGGTGGGCTGACGCTCGCGGTGGGCTGACGCTTGCGGCGGGCTGACGCTCGCGGCGGGCTGACGCTCGCGGCGGGCTGACGCTCGCGGCGGGCTGACGCTCGCGGCGGGCTGACGCTCGCGGCGGGCTGACGCTCGCGGCGGGCTGACGCTCGCGGCGGGCTCACGCTCGCGGCGGGCTCACGCTCGCGGCGGGCTCACGCTCGCGGCGGGCTCACGCTCGCGGCGGGCTCACGCTCGCGGCGGGCTCACGCCCGCTGGAATTACACGGTCGTTGTGAGTCATGTTTGGTGGGAATTGCTTTCATTTTGACCAAATATGACGTCTCACGAATTCACTAAGGTTAAGCGTAAGACGAATATGTTATCATGTGAGAGTAGACACGAAAATGAAAGAGAGAAGCAGAGACAAAGAGACAGAGATAGAGATACAGTCACAGACACACACACACACACACACACACACACACACACACACACACACACACACACACATAAACTATTCATCACTGGTGGGACGCGAACAAGGGGACACAGGTGGAAATTGAGTACCCAAATGAGCCACAGGAACGTTAGAAAGAACTTTTTCAGTGTCAGAGTAATTAACAGGTGGAATGCACTAGGCAGTGATGTGGTGGAGGCTGACTCCATACACAGTTTTAAATGTAGATATGATAGAGCCCAGTAGGCTCAGGAATCTGTACACCAGTTGATTGACAGTTGAGAGGTGGGACCAAAAAGCCAGAGTTCAACCCCCGCAAACACAACTAGGTGAGTACACACACTTTTTTTCCGGCCTAGGCGGAAACAGATGGGCAGAGTTTCTTTCACACTGGTGCCCCTGTTACCATAGCGGTAATTAGGTTCCTGGGAGTTAAACAGCTGCTACGAGCTGCTTCCTGTGTGTTTTACCTAAGTGTTTTTACCTAAGTGTAGTTACAGGATGAGAGCTACGCTCATGGTGTCCCGTCTTCCCAACACTCTTTGTCATATAACGCTTTGAAACTACTAACGGTCTTAGCCTCCACCACCTTCTCCCCTAACTTGTTCCAACCGTCTACCACTCTGTTTGCGAAAGTGAATTTTCTTATATTTCTTCGGCATCTGTGTTTAGCTAGTTTAAATCTATGACCTCTTGTTCTTAAAGTTCCAGGTCTCAGGAAATCGTCCCTATCGAATTGATCAATTCCTGTTACTATTTTGTATGTAGTGATCATATCACCTCTTTTTCTTCTGTCTTCTAGTTTTGGCATATTTAATACCTCTATCCTCTCCTCGTAGCTCTTGCTCTTCAGTTCTGGGAGCCACTTAGTAGCGTGTCTTTGCACCTTTTCCAGTTTGTTGATGTGCTTCTTAAGATATGGGCACCACACAACCGCTGCATATTCTAGCTTTGGCATAACAAAAGTCGTGAACAATTTCTTAAGTATATCGCCATCCATGTATTTAAAAGCAATTCTGAAGTTAGAAAGCGTGACATAGGCTCCTCGCACAATATTCTTTATGTGGTCCTAAGGTGATAGTTTTCTATCTAGAACCACCCCTAGATCTCTTTCTTTATCAGAAGTCTTTAAAGATTTCTCACATAATATATAGGTTGTGTGGGATCTATGTTCTCCTATTCCACATTCCATAACATGGCATTTATTGACATTAAATTCCACTTGCCAAGTGGTGCTCCATATACTTAGGAGGATTATTAGAAGGATAAGAAGGATAATCTTATCCTTCTTATTATCTTAGCATCATCAGTGCTAAATCTTCCTAACTGTGTGTGTGTGTGTATGTATGTGAGTGAGAGAGAAATATTTGTAGTAGACATAATAGAGGAAAAATATATTAGTTAGAAAAGCGGGGTTCAAAACCTAATAGCTCGATTCTGCAGGCACAAAATTTTTTTTGTGCCTTTATCATATATTTCACAAAACTTGACATACATCTAATTCACTTCCTTGCCTAGCAACAAGTCTGTCCGATTATACTCACTAAATTTTTTTTTAAGATTGCCATAATGTTCTCTCCTAAAGTCAGGTTTTTCAATTGCATCAACCTTCTTATTTTCTTCCAGATTATAGTGCATTGCATACTTTATTCCCAAAAAGACATGGTCACTTTTACTACACTTTTATTTTGTCCAGGTCATCTTGAAGGGCATGACAATCATCTAAGTTTCTTATCCTTCCTATTATCTTAGCATCATCAGTGCTAAATCTTCCTAACTGTGTGTGTGTGTATGTATGTGTGTTAGAGAGAAATATATGTAGCAGACATAATAGAGGAAAAATACATTGGTTAGAAAAGCGGGGTTCAAAACCTAATAGCTCGATTCTGCAGGCACAAATAGTAAATACAAATCTAAACTACCCACCAGTGGGTGAAGCAGAAGGCGGGTTCACTCACCAGGTACACGGTGGAGGAGAGCATGTGGGGATGGCGGGTGAGGACGCTGGTGAAGGTAGATTCCGCCTCCTCCAGGCGACCAGTGTTGAGATACAGCTTCCCTAGACTCTCCCCGATCTCCGCCTCCCAGGCCACCGCCAGCGCCCTGTACAAGGCCCCACCATCATCATCATCCAGGGATGAGAGAAAGGTAGAGACGTAGAGACTGGTAGTGTGGGAGGTGGTAGTAGTAGTGGTGGTATTGTGGAGATCAGCAGTCGCTGCTCTGCTAGTTATTCTTTGGCGATTATAGCTGTGAGATGAAGGTAATCAGTGCGGACTTTGAACGTGTTGCCTGATTGACTGCGGGTTGGAGGTAAGCCTGTTTCTCTGTGAACACATTGAGAGAGATTGAAGGAGAAGCGGCGGAGACAGACGTTTCTTTCCAGGACGGGCGACAGACATGAGAGGCAGGGTCATCTCCCTAACATTTACATGGAACAGTGAACAGGAGAGAACTTCACCCTGTCCCAATAGTTTGTATCTCCCTTCCTCCCTTCCCTACAGCCTGTATCTCCCTTCCTCCCCTACAGTCTGTATCTCTCTTCCCTACAGTCTGTATCTCCCTTCCTCCTTTCTCTAAAGTCTGTATCTCCCTTCCCTACAGTCTGTATATCCCTACCTCCCTTCCCTACAGTCTGTATCTCCCTTCCTCCCTTCCCTACAGTCTGTATCTCCCTTCCTCCCTTTCCTACAATCTGTATCTCCCTTCCTCCCTTCCCTACAGTCTGTATCTCCCTACCACCCTTCCCTACAGTCTGTATCTCCCTTCCTCCCTTCCCTACAGTCTGTATCTCCCTACCTCCCTTCCCTACAGTCTGTATCTCCCTACCTCCCTTCCCTACAGTCTGTATCTTCCTAATTCTCTTCCCTACAGTCTGTATCTCCCTTCCTCCCTTCCCTACAGTCTGTATCTCCCTACCTCCTTTCCCTACAGTCTGTATCTTCCTAATTCTCTTCCCTACAGTCTGTATCTCCCTACCTCCCTTCCCTACAATCTGTATCTCCCTACCTCCCTTCCCTACAGTCTGTATCTCCCTACCACCCTTCCCTACAGTCTGTATCTCAGTTCCTCCCTTCCCTACAGTCTGTATCTCCCTACCACCCTTCCCTACAGTCTGTATCTCCCTACCTCCCTTCCCTACAGTCTGTATCTCCCTTCCTCCCTTCCCTACAGTCTGTATCTCCCTACCTCCCTTCCCTACAGTCTGTATCTCCCTAATTCTTTTCCCTAAAGTCTGTATCTCCCTTCCTCCCTTTCCTACAGTCTGTATGTCCCTACCACCCTCCCCTACAGTCTGTATCTCCCTACCACCCTCCCCTACAGTCTGTATCTCCCTACCTCCCTTCCCTACAGTCTGAATCTCCCTTCCTCCCTTCCCTACAGTCTGTATCTCCCTTCCCTACAGTCTGTATCTCCCTCCCTCCCTTCCCTACAGTCTGTATCTCCCTACCACCCTTCCCTATAGTCTGTATCTCCCTTCCTCCCTTCCCTACAGTCTGTATCTCAGTTCCTCCCTTCCCTACAGTCTGTATCTCCCTTCCTCCCTTCCCTACAGTCTGTATCTCGCTACCACCCTTCCCTATAGTCTGTATCTCCCTTCCTCCCTTCCCTACAGTCTGTATCTCCCTACCACCCTTCCCTACAGTCTGTATCTCCCTACCACCCTTCCCTACAGTCTGTATCTCAGTTCCTCCCTTCCCTACAGTCTGTATCTCCCTACCACCCTTCCCTACAGTCTGTATCTCCCTACCACCCTTCCCTACAGTCTGTATCTCAGTTCCTCCCTTCCCTACAGTCTGTATCTCAGTTCCTCCCTTCCCTACAGTCTGTATCTCCCTTCCTCCCTTCCCTACAGTCTGTATCTCCCTACCTCCCTTCCCTACAGTCTGTATCTCCCTTCCTCCCTTCCCTACAGTCTGTATCTCCCTACCTCCCTTCCCTACAGTCTGTATCTTCCTAAGTCTCTTCCCTACAGTCTGTATCTCCCTTCCTCCCTTCCCTACAGTCTGTATCTCCCTACCTCCTTTCCCTACAGTCTGTATCTCCCTACCTCCTTTCCCTAGAGTCTGTATCTCTCTCCCTCCCTTCCCTAGAGTCTGTATCTCCCTCCCTCCCTTCCCTACAGTCTGTATCTCCTTACCTCCCTTCCCTAGAGTCTGTATCTCCCTACCTCCCTTCCCTAGAGTCTGTATCTCCCTTCCACCCTTCCCCTACAGTCTGTATCTCCCTACCTCTCTTCCCTACAGTTTGTATCTCCCTAATTCTTTTCCCTAGAGTCTGTATCTCCCTTCCTCCCTTCCCTACGGTCTGTATCTCCCTACAACCCTCCCCTACAGTCTGTATCTCCCTACTACCCTCCCCTACAGTCTGTATCTCCCTACCTCCCTTCCCTACAGTCTGTATCTCCCTTCCTCCCTTCCCTACAGCCTGTATGTCCCTCCCTTACCTATAGCCTGCATTTCCTTCTCTTCCTTCTGATGGGATGTATCATTGTTTAAACATAATGTTCACTGTTCAACAATGGCTTCCATGTAAGTTTGTGTTCAGTGTTACGTAAGGAACTGAGGGCCTTAATGTGGAGACATGTTTTCAGGCTAAGCAAGTTTCCCTTGCGTGGCCCCCATCATAAATTGGCTAGAGAAATGATTTAGAAACTGTTTGTAGATTGATAGATTGATAGATTGCTTGTAGAGAATTAGTCAAAATATTAACCCAACCGGCACGTATGAAGCGACAATGTTTTGAAGTGTCTTGGAGACGAATAGACAAATAAGTTACGACTTATCAAGTCGTAACTTGATAAGTGTTCGTATCATATGTGTGGGTTGGGATTTTTTTGTCTCTCTCGTTTTAATATATTGATTCATATAAATATGTCGTATCTAGTAGCCAGAACGCACTTCTCAGCCTACTTTGCAATGCCCGATTTGCCTAATAAGCCAAGTTTTCATGAATTGTTTTTCGACTACCTAACCTACCTAACCTAACCTAACCTAACTTTTTCGGCTACCTAACCCAACCTAACCTATAAAGATAGGTTAGGTTAGGTTAGGTAGGGTTGGTTAGGTTCGGTCATATATCTACGTTAATTTTAACTCCAATAAAAAAAATTGACCTCATACATAATGAAATGGGTAGCTTTATCATTTCATAAGAAAAAAATAGAGAAAATATATTAATTCAGGAAAACTTGGCTTATTAGGCAAATCGGGCATTGCATAGCAGGCCGAGTACGACGTTCTGGCTACTAGGTACAACATATATATATATATATATATATATATATATATATATATATATATATATATATATATATATATATATATATATATATATATATATATATATATATATATATATATATTTTAGACTTACTGTGGCTCACTAAAAGTAATACTGAAATAAAGAAAGGGATGAGAAGGGCGTGCGGGCGTACCTCTTGTAAAGCATCTCGGCCTGATTGTTGTTGTGTAGAGTGAGCATGAGTGTGGCGGTGTTGACCAGCGCCACGGTGTGCTCCGGGTCCAGCCTCAGGGCCGCCTCGTAGTGCCGCAGTGTCGCTTCCCGACGACCTGAAACACGGACATGATGTGGCTCTCAGTGCCACCTTGTGCCACTCATCACACAAGTGTGGTATAATGTGTGTATTATGGGGCCTTCGACCTGTTACTGAGTCCTTCGACCTGTTACTCACTTGGGTCTGTTACTCACCTGGGTCTGTTACTCACGTGGGTCTGTTACTCACCTGGGTCTGTTACTCACTTGGGTCTGTTACTCGCCTGGGTCTGTTACTCACCTGGGTCTGTTACTCACTTGGGTCTGTTACTCACCTGGGTCTGTTACTCACTTGGGTCTGTTACTTGGGTCTGTTACTCGCCTGGGTCTGTTACTCACCTGGGTCTGTTACTCATGTGGGTCTGTTACTCACCTGGGTCTGTTACTCACGTGGGTCTGTTACTCACTTGGGTCGGTTACCCGCCTGGGTCTGTTACTCACCTGGGTCTGTTACTCACCTGGGTCTGTTATATTCACCTGGAAAGTTATTTGTGAATTAGGGTGTGGTTGGCGCAGGCGCACTTTGAACTATGCTCCTTTGCGATGTTCTCTTTTTGTTCTAGACACTTAAGAGAGAGAGATTTACGCGCCTGAGAGGATCGCAGACGGCGAACGTCTTAGTAGGTCTAAGATGTTGATCATGAAGTCCTCGCCCAGCTGACGGGTCGATCCTATCCCTTTCAAATTCAATCCCGTAATCTGACAATTTGGCTGAGTCTCTCTCTCTCTCTCTCTCTCTCTCTCTCTCTCTCTCTCTCTCTCTCTCTCTCTCTCTCTCTCTCTCTCTCTCTCTCTCTCTCTCTCTCTCTCTCTCCCATGATAATGCAGCAATTTTGGGAGAATGAGATTTACCCGAGACTCATTTTTATTTAATTTCTGAAGCAAAATGAAGATTCCTATTTTGCGAGGCGTGTACGAGTCTTAAGTGGCTCGGATATTGCCCCAGCGTCTTTAAGAGTCCCTCCGTGAATGGCACGATGGTAGCATATATAATGGATACCTTGCTGTGTAAATATTGAAGAAAAAACTAACATTGTAAGGGGGAACTGGGTAAATATTTCGACCCCCTTTTACCCTTATCTTATTCTACTAATTTATTAAAATTTATCATGCTGAAAGATGTGCATAACTTGATAGTTTCATGCATAAATAAGTAAGAAAATAATAGAGCAACTCCGTTATTTTCAGTTATTATGTTATGGTACATTATTATGTGTTAATATGGTTCACTATTTTCGGTTAATATGGTTGGTGTTAAAGAAGTGATTATATACGCGAGCCTCGTATTGGAGGCGCTTGTAATAACCAGTTTATATCGGCGGGAGATAGTCATTATGTATCAGTCATAATAACGTAGTAGTTCTTAAGTTATCTTAAGAGAGAATGTGACGTCTGGAGGAGGTTGACGTCACACGCTCCTTCGTGTGACCTACAGCACACAACTGGGGACTGAAGGGAACATATAATACATATAATATTATTTACCTAAAAAGGACGTCGTATATGAATACGACGTCCTATTTAGCTAAATAATATTATATGTATTTTTTTCATGGTGAACTAGTCTATTTCTTGAAGCCAGAATAGATATTTAAGGGTTTAGCTAAATATTCAGCGATAAAGAAGTGTTTAGTTCTTCCTCTACCTTCTTGAGGTAAATCGGTGTACTATTTGCCTTTTTTGGAACATTTATGCGCTGGTTTTTGGCCTTAAATATTTGCTAATCATGACCCCCAGATTTTTTTCGCATTTGCAATGTTTCAATTTCAACACTATCCAGCAGTTATCTGGTAACTCTATCATCACTACAGATGATGAGTCACAATAACGTTGCTAAAGATTAGATAGCTTGATAATTCTCCAGGACGGACCTTATACGGTCTTATCCTTTTCATATTTTTGGGTTGAGTGTGTGTGTCACTACCTAGTCTCGCAAACCTTGCATTTATCCATTTTTTTTTTTTAACTTTCTAAATTTATTTCTTTCCTAATTTTTGTATTGTCTGCAAATATTGCTGCTCTGTCCTGAATCTAAATCGTTTATATGTACAGTAAACAATAGGGGTCTTAGGATAAGGTCTTGTGGCACTCCAATTATAACTATTTCCCATTGTGACTGAACTCCATTTATACAACTCTTTTGTTTTGCTTTCAAATAATCGCGCCCTTATCCAACTTAGCATAGTTCTCCAGTACCACGAGTTTCTTCCAGTCACTCGTGAGGCCCAGTATCAAAACCTTCGCTGAAGTCAAGGTACACAACGTGACAATTGGTACCACTGTCAACTGCCTCAAATATGCTGGAATAGAGTAAATGGAAATTTCATGGAACATGAATTTCCCTTCACAGCCCTTTGTAAAGCTATGTTGAGAATCCCTTATCAATCTGTGTTTCTCAAGTTGTACGTGAATATCTTTTCCGATTAAGGATTCAAGCAGTTTTCTCACAATATACGTTTAGCTAATTGGTCGATAATTCGATGGAAGTGATACTTTCCCCCTTCCTGAAGACTGGTCCAACATTAACAACCCTCCGCTATTCCGTGGAATTTAATGGCATTAAATATGAATGTCAAGGTCTCACTCAGCTCTTGTATGATCGTGGGACCCAGGCAAACTTTTCGTCTGAGCCTGGGGATTGGTTTGGCTTTCATTTGTCTATGTGAAATTACTTCCTCCCTATTAATGACTATTCAGTTCAAGTGACCTTCCTCACCTCCTACATAGATTGGCTCAGGTGTTATCAAGTTCCTCTCTAGCAAGTACAGAAACATAGTACTTAGAACGCTACTTATTTCAGTGTCATTATCAGTAACATGACCTAACTTATTTTCCCCAAGGACCAGCCTTCTCTTTAGTCTTTGGCGTATCTGAAAGAAACCTTTGACATAGTTTAATTCCTTTTCCACTCAAAATTAGAAGAATTTTTCAGACGGACTCGTTTTCATTTTTAATAAAGACTAGATATTAGAAAACAAATATCCGTCTAAAGTCTTCAAAATTCTAAATCACAAAATATTTATAAGGGTTAGACAACAGGCTCCTAGGTTCCAGACAGCTTGAGCAGCTCGTTCATGATTCAGGATCACCTGTTCCTCGTGGACACCGAGCATCTAACTTTCAGGTTCTAAACCAAATGCCTCTTCCAGGAGAGGAAATCTCATTCCAGTTTCCAGAGGAGCGTATCCGTCATGACGTGAGCCGCTCGTTCCAGCTTCGTCGGTGTCTTTCACTGCGCAAATTTGATCGGAATATTTGGTCGTCTGCTTGCTGCATGGTGTGAATGTCGTCTGGTCGCTACACGGTGTGAATGTCGTCTGGTCGCTACACGGTGTGAATGTCGTCTGGTCGCTACACGGTGTGAATGTCGTCTGGTCGCTACACGGGGTGAATGTCGTCTGGTCGCTACACGGTGTGAATGTCGTCTGGTCGCTACACGGTGTGAATGTCGTCTGGTCGCTACATGGGGTGAATGTCGTCTGGTCGCTACACGGGGTGAATGTCGTCTGGTCGCTACACGGTGTGAATGTCGTCTGGTCGCTACACGGGGTGAATGTCGTCTGGTCGCTACACGGTGTGAATGTCGTCTGGTCGCTACACGGTGTGAATGTCGTCTGGTCGCTACACGGGGTGAATGTCGTCTGGTCGCTACACGGGGTGAATGTCGTCTGGTCGCTACACGGGTGAGTGTCGTCTGGACGCTACACGGGTGAGTGTCGTCTGGTCGCTACACGGGGTGAGTGTCGTCTGGTCGCTACACGGGTGAGTGTCGTCTGGTCGCTACACGGGTGAGTGTCGTCTGGACGCTACACGGGTGAGTGTCGTCTGGACGCTACACGGGGTGAGTGTCGTCTGGTCGCTACACGGGGTGAGTGTCGTCTGGTCGCTACACGGGGTGAGTGTCGTCTGGTCGCTACACGGGGTGAGTGTCGTCTGGTCGCTACACGGGGTGAATGTCGTCTGGTCGCTACACGGGTAAGTGTCGTCTCGTCGCTACACGGGGTGAGTGTCGTCTGGTCGCTACACGGGGTGAGTGTCGTCTGCTTGCTGCATGGTGTGAATGTCGTTTGGTCGCTACACGGTGTGAATGTCGTCAGGTCGCTACACGGGGTGAATGTCGTCTGGTCGCTACACGGGGTGAATGTCGTCTGGTCGCTACACGGTGTGAATGTCGTCTGGTCGCTACACGGGGTGAATGTCGTCTGGTCCCTACACGGTGTGAATGTCGTCTGGTCGCTACACGGGGTGAATGTCGTCTGGTCGCTACACGGTGTGAATGTCGTCTGGTCGCTACACGGGGTGAGTGTCGTCTGGTCGCTACACGGGTGAGTGTCGTCTGGTCGCTACACGGGGTGAGTGTCGTCTGGTCGCTACACGGGTGAGTGTCGTCTGGACGCTACACGGGGTGAGTGTCGTCTGGTCGCTACACGGGGTGAGTGTCGTCTGGTCGCTACACGGGGTGAGTGTCGTCTGGTCGCTACACGGGTGAGTGTCGTCTGGTCGCTACACGGGTGAGTGTCGTCTGGTGGCTACACGGGGTGAGTGTCGTCTGGTCGCTACACGGGTGAGTGTCGTCTGGTCGCTACACGGGGTGAGTGTCGTCTGGACGCTACACGGGGTGAGTGTCGTCTGGTCGCTACACGGGGTGAGTGTCGTCTGGTCGCTACACGGGGTGAGTGTCGTCTGGTCGCTACACGGGGTGAGTGTCGTCTGGTCGCTACACGGGGTGAGTGTCGTCTGGTCGCTACACGGGAGTGTCGTCTGGTCGCTACACGGGGTGAGTGTCGTCTGGTCGCTACACGGGTGAGTGTCGTCTGGTCGCTACACGGGTGAGTGTCGTCTGGTCGCTACACGGGGTGAGTGTCGTCTGGTCGCTACACGGGGTGAGTGTCGTCTGGTCGCTACACGGGTGAGTGTCGTCTGGTCGCTACACGGGTGAGTGTCGTCTGGTCGCTACACGGGTGAGTGTCGTCTGGACGCTACACGGGTGAGTGTCGTCTGGTCCCTACACGGGTGAGTGTCGTCTGGTCGCTACACGGGGTGAGTGTCGTCTGGTCGCTACACGGGTGAGTGTCGTCTGGTCGCTACACGGGGTGAGTGTCGTCTGGTCGCTACACGGGTGAGTGTCGTCTGGACGCTACACGGGGTGAGTGTCGTCTGGTCGCTACACGGGGTGAGTGTCGTCTGGTCGCTACACGGGGTGAGTGTCGTCTGGTCGCTACACGGGGTGAGTGTCGTCTGGTCGCTACACGGGTGAGTGTCGTCTGGTCGCTACACGGGTGAGTGTCGTCTGGAGGCTACACGGGTGAGTGTCGTCTGGTCGCTACACGGGGTGAGTGTCGTCTGGTCGCTACACGGGTGAGTGTCGTCTGGTCGCTACACGGGGTGAGTGTCGTCTGGTCGCTACACGGGTGAGTGTCGTCTGGTCTCTACACGGGTGAGTGTCGTCTGGTCGCTACACGGGTGAGTGTCGTCTGGTCGCGACACGGGTGAGTGTCATCTGGTCGCTACACGGGTGAGTGTCGTCTGGACGCTACACGGGTGAGTGTCGTCTGGTCGCTACACGGGGTGAGTGTCGTCTGGTCGCTACACGGGTGAGTGTCGTCTGGTCGCTACACGGGTGAGTGTCGTCTGGACGCTACACGGGTGAGTGTCGTCTGGACGCTACACGGGGTGAGTGTCGTCTGGTCGCTACACGGGGTGAGTGTCGTCTGGACGCTACACGGGTGAGTGTCGTCTGGTCGCTACACGGGGTGAGTGTCGTCTGGACGCTACACGGGTGAGTGTCGTCTGGTCGCTACACGGGTGAGTGTCGTCTGGTCGCTACACGGGGTGAGTGTCGTCTGGTCGCTACACGGGGTGAGTGTCGTCTGGTCGCTACACGGGGTGAGTGTCGTCTGGTCGCTACACGGGGTGAGTGTCGTCTGGTCGCTACACGGGGTGAGTGTCGTCTGGTCGCTACACGGGGTGAATGCAGTTCCTTCTATCAATTTTCCGCTCCGGAACAAATGTAATTGTTCTTCCTAACAAGAATCATGCTAACCCAACCAACCCACCTACCCCTATCGCGGCCGCTGCAAGGACAACGTGAATATTAGGATGCTTTAATGTTCATTAACACGTTGTATTTTGAACGGATCGGTTGATTTCGTAAGACATAAGACGTATTGGGGGAGAGGAATGGTTGGTGAGTGAACCTTTTACCCAAGACGAGCCATTACTTCCTCCTCACTTCTTCCCCCCCTTACCCCTCAACTTTACCTTACCTTTCCGTTTACCCTCACCTTCCCCTCTTCCCTTCACCTTCCCCATTACCTTCCCTATCACCTTCCAAATGTGGGAATAATCATACGTCACCAGAGCTTTCATTAACGGTCTTTGAGTAGTTGATCCTCTCCTCCACAAGTGCCAGTCTCCGCCGCCTTGACGGTCTTCCCGTTGATGGGATTAAGCAGGCAGTGTGTAGTCTCCCGACCCCATGACTCGCCATTACCAGGGAAACTGATATATGACTCTATTAGGATTGACTTCTCAAAACAGAACGAGTGCCCGTGGAGCAATTAGTGAGTAGAGGAAAATGCGACAGAACATGCTTCTTTCTCTCTCTCTTCCGCTGCCAACCACCCATCCTTTCCCCCCCCCCCCTCCTTTCCCACCGCATGTTCTAGCCAATACCCATCCCACTCAAAGCCCCTAATGAATGACCGTGAGACACAGGGCATCGGAAGGCTTCAGTGATACAGAGTCTGTTCCAGTCCTTGGACTCAGGATGGAAATCGGAGGAAACGTCAGTTAAATTTGTTATATATCACTGAGGCGTAAAAGACTGTAGATGTTAGCGGTTTGAAACCTGGGAAACCTGCCATTACCAGTGTGTGTGTGTGTGTATCGCCTCGGGGCATGCGACTTGCAGGCTTAAGAATTTCATTCAGTCAAATGGAGATAGTGTCTTTTTTTATAAATAAAATGTATACAAATTTAAATAGATATATTTCATACAAGATTATGTAAACCAAAAAGAGATGCATACTGTGTTCTGTGTCAGTTGTTGGCCTGAAGGTACTAAAGGCCATACGAATATACGAAAACCAAAATTGAGAATTGTTGTTGAAAATTTTACAGTTATTGCCGACAACTATGATGCATTTAAACCCCAATTGTATGAATACATTGAAAATATTTTTAATGTGTGATATTTTTGTTCTGCAAGAACACTGGCTTAAACTTCGTGAATTTGAAAACTTCTTTAAATTTGTAGATGGACTAGTTACAGTGCCAGCCCTGAAATGTCGGATTTCAGGGCGAGGCACATGTGTCTTCCATGTCAAGTCCTGGAAGACCCTACGGCGGTTCTGCCATCCCGTGGCATAGCAACATGCGGGGTAAAGTATGTTGTTTATGCCATACCAGGGCGCGTTACTGCTGGACTTGTCTTCTACAAGTATCTCACCGGCAGTATCAACGGTGGAGATGTGCACGATGCTAACCTCAAGGTGACAGGTGACCTAACCTCAAGGTGACAGGTGATCTGACCTCAAGGTGACAGGTGACCTAATCTCAATGTGGCAGGTGACCTGACCTCAAGGTGACAAGTGATCTGACCTCAAGGTGACAGGTGACCTAACCTCAAGGTGGCAGGTGACCTAACCTCAAGGTGGCAGGTGACCTGACCTCAAGGTGACAAGTGACCTGACTTCAAGGTGGCAGGTGACCTGACCTCAAGGTGACAGGTGACCTAACCTCAAGGTGGCAGGTGACCTGACCTCAAGGTGACAGGTGACCTGACCTCAAGGTGACAGGTGACCTAACCTCAAGGTGACAGGTGACCTAACCTCAAGGTGGCTAGTGACCTAACCTCAAGGTGACAGCTGACCTAACCTCAAGGTGGCTAGTGACCTAACCTCAAGGTGACAGCTGACCTAACCTCAAGGTGGCTAGTGACCTAACCTCAAGGTGACAGCTGACCTAACCTCAAGGTGACAGGTGACCTAACCTCAAGGTGACAGCTGACCTGACCTCAAGGTGACAGGTGACCTGACCTCAAGGTGACAGCTGACCTAACCTCAAGGTGACAAGTGACCTGACCTCAAGGTGACAGGTGACCTGACCTCAAGGTGACAGCTGACCTAACCTCAAGATGACAGGTGACCTGACCTCAAGGTGACAAGTGACCTAACCTCAAGGTGGCAGGTGACCTGACCTCAAGGTGGCTAGTGACCTAACCTCAAGGTGACAGCTGACCTAACCTCAAGGTGGCTAGTGACCTAACCTCAAGGTGACAGCTGACCTAACCTCAAGGTGGCAGGTGACCTGACCTCAAGGTAACAGGTGACCTAACCTCAAGGTGACAGGTGACCTAACCTCAAGGTGGCTAGTGACCTAACCTCAAGGTGGCAGGTGACCTGACCTCAAGGTGACAAGTGACCTGACCTCAAGGTGACAGCTGACCTAACACCAGTTTTTCTCGACAAGTCGCATATATAAATCTGCTTACCGACAAGTTATATAATCCTGATTTCATTGATGAAATTAATATTAACTTTAGGGTTCTGTCATGGGATGGGAGAGGAGGGTCTCAGAGTGATCATGTTCTCATTGACGGCTGATCTAACCTGTCATATGTGTGTGTGTGAACGACAGGTTGTCACTGACAGTGACAACCTGTCATAGACACCCTCAGTACACCTCACTTGTAAGTTGTTGCTACTGCGGCCAGTGAGAACAGATACGTCACAAGAACTCGGATAAGACCGCTGTGGCAGACTTGGATAAGTTTAAATGCCTGCTTAACGGGAAACATGATGATGTTCACATTCTAACTGATGGAGTTGCCCGCATTAATCTTCAGTGTAATTTGCATCAGAACACATTCAATGACGCTTTTCCTCGTGTCATGTCAGTGCCAGTTAGGACGGGAAAAGAGATTATCCTTCTTAGCAAACAAAATTATGAAGAGGTATGCCTGGTTCAAATGATCACGTTACGGATTTCCAAGAAATCTTTCGACATAACCCAGAGATGGCTGGTCACGCCAGATCAGAGGTAACACCAGGGGTCACTCTCATCAGGTCATGAAGAGGACCAAGGAGGAGAAAGATATTATTGCGAGAACAAAAGTTTGCTGATAACCTTTCAAGGAAAATACTTTGATGAACTTTGGAGTAAAATTCGAAAAATAAAAATCACGCCAAGGGTTAATTAACGTCATGGACCATTCCTCACGCCTCATAATATATGTAATGTTCTCAGAGAAATATTCAACGTTGAACAAGAGTTCTTTATTCCCGGACAAATAAGAATGTAATAGATCTGACTTCAGGTGTACATGACGCCTTTATACACCTTGCCTCCCCTAATACCTGTACACTGTATATGTTGAGAAAACTGTAAGAAAGCTAAAAGAAGTAATAAAAATAATAGGAAGTTATAATATTCCAATTAACATATACATTTTTGGCGTTCCATCTTTAAGGTTGTTAGTGTCTATGTAGCAATGTGTCTTCGAGGTTTTCTCTCCAATGGTACTCTGACACCTGTCATAAAGCAAACTGTTTTTCCCTTCAAATTGTAAACTAAATGTTACCTTATGCCAAAAGTATGTAAGTTTGATTTAGACTGCTGTACACCTATGTTTAGTCCAGTCATTTTGTCTCCCACTAAACCAACTCCAACCACTTGGGGTGGACGGTAGAGCGACGGTCTCGCTTCCAACAGGTCGGCGTTCAATCCCCGACCGTCCAAGTGGATGGGCACAATTCCTTCCCCCCCCTCCCCCGGTCCCATCCCAAATCCTTATCCTGACCCCTTCCAAGTGCTATATAGTCGTAATGGCTTAGTGCTTTCTCCAGATAGTTTCCTTACCTTCCTGTTTCTTACCCCTATCATCCCCACTTACTTACCTCCTTTCTTGCCTCCTATCCTTACCCCTATTTCTAAAGCTGTTTCTAACTCCTATTCCCCCCCCCCCCCCGCATCCACCTCGCCTAACGGGCATCCGTAAATATATTTGATTCGAGTCAGCCATTATTGTAAATTGTGTAAGTTGTTGGGAATAAAGTTTGTTCCTTTACAAACGAGGCTTCACCCGTCGCCTCGGGAGGGGAGAGATGCAACACTGACCTTGTTATGGTAACACCTCGGGCGCTCCACCACCCGGCATCGTGTCCGAATGAAAAAGTAACCGAACAGGGCTCATCACCGGACGTTGTTTCCGGGCGTTGGGGTAGGGATGGATGGACGGACGGTCGGATGGAAGGAAGGAGGGAGGGGTAGAGGGACAGATTAAGGTAAGACTGGACAGTTGGTGAGACGGATGGACGGACGCATGCAGGGAGGTAGGTCTGAGACGTAAGACCAACGGACGGACGGACAGTATGGGAAGGGAAGGGAACTACGAGGGGAAAGCATCAAGAAATTACGACTATATAGCACTGAGAAGGGATCAGGATAAGGATTATGGATGGGACAGGGGGGGGGGGGGGAATGGTGCCCGACCACTTATGGACGGTCGGGGGAGGTGGTCTGGTACATTGGTTGAGGTAGAGTGAAGAGCTGTGTCACACTGCCTGTGTTCACAATGTTACCTTCACCCAGTGTCTACACACGATGGCCGCAACAATAACAAATATCGAGACAAATTCTAAAACATATAATATAAGTTGTCACTTTTGTGTCCGTCCTGGAACCCCCTTGTCAAGTCCTGGATCCCTTCAAGTCCTGAACACCCCTCGTCAAGTCCTGGACCCCCCTCGCCAAGTCCTGGTTCCCCCTCGTCAAGTCCTGGTCCCCCCTCGTCAAGTCCTGGTCCCCCCTCGTCAAGTCCTGGACCCTCTCGTCAAGTCCTGGTTCCCCCTCGTCAAGTCCTGGACCCCCTCGTCAAGTCCTGGTCCCCCCTCGTCAAGTCCTGGACCCCCTCGTCTAGTTCTGGACCCCCCCTCGCCAAGTCCTAGTGCCCCTCGTCAAGTCCTGGTCCCCCCTCGTCATGTCCTGGATCCCTTCAAGTCCTGGACCCCCTTGGCCAAGTCCTGGACCCCCTCGTCAAGTCCTGCTCCCCCTCCCCCGTCAGGCCTTGGACCCCCCTCCCCCGTCAGGCCTTGGACCCCCCCCTCCTCAGGTCTCAGAACACTATTGAGTGGTGACAAATAACAAATAACTGAGCTTGGAAATGTAATATTCAAGTGCATTTTATTTGACCTCTTCCAGTGTCGGCTTTGAAGCAACTTCTTTACTTTCCTTTTTTAAATGACTAAGAAAAATGTCGATGCCTAAGGAATACTTTTGTACCGGCTGTGACAGAATTAGGTCACTGTGTTAAAAAAATTATTTAAATTAGAGACAGACGTAAAAGACTTCTCTTATTTTTTTTTACTGTTTCAGACTCTTTTAAGTTTTTGTTCTTCTCCGTAGGCTTAATGGGCCATTCACAAAGTTATTTAGATTCAACGAGTGCTTGAGCGTTAGAATGACGTACATATTAGAGGTGGAACTATTGGATATATTTCACATATAAAGGAGTTTGGGTTGGCGGAGTTGCCTCGTATGGGTCAATAGGCATTCTGATGTTTCCTTTATTTGTTTGGTCTAAACAGTTTAAGGAGAGGCACTTGCCCGCATCCTCGTAGGACTCAAAATGTTGGCTACTGCGGCGCGATTCAATTTTGCTGTTGCATGATTGTTTTCTGCATGATTACAGGTATTGCTTGAAGCACAGAACCATTGTCTCGCTAGAACTGTGACGGTCACCAGGCCAACAAGAAAACATATTTTTAACACAAAATAAACGATAGATTAATAGATAAACTATTGACAAACTATATTATATTGAAAAAGGTGTTGGTAGTTTTCATTCCATTGGCAATGATAAGGATAATAAATAGGAATAAAATGAATGCATAGCAATGATGAGAAAATAATTGAAGTGGGTAATGTGAATAATAAATATGATAATTAAATAATTATTGTGTGTAAAACTAACACTGATCGAGCAATAATTGATTATTAATTTCCTGTCACCGCCTGCGTTGGACAGATGAATGGCAAGCTCATCAATGTGGATCTTACTTGGGCACGTGACTGGTTGACGACACCAGGATCAGGGCGGCGTGGTAGTGTGTCTTCATCTCCTGCGGGTGCACGTCTCTCTCGCTCCTGACGGCGGAGACGAGACCTCTCGCTCCTGACGGCGGAGACGAGACCTCTCGCTCCTGACGGCGGAGACGAGACCTCTCGCTCCTGACGGCGGAGACGAGACCTCTCGCTCCTGACGGCGGAGACGAGACCTCTCGCTCCTGACGGAGGAGACGAGACCTCTCGCTCCTGACGGAGGAGACGAGACCTCTCGCTCCTGACGGTTGAGACGAGACCTCTCGCTCCTGACGGCGGAGACGAGACCTGTCGCTCCTGACGGTGGAGACGAGACCTCTCGCTCCTGACGGAGGAGACGAGACCTCTCGCTCCTGACGGTGGAGACGAGACCTGTCGCTCCTGACGGCGGAGACGAGACCTCTCGCTCCTGACGGTGGAGACGAGACCTCTCGCTCCTGACGGTGGAGACGAGACCTGTCGCTCCTGACGGTGGAGACGAGACCTCTCGCTCCTGACGGTGGAGACGAGACCTCTCGCTCCTGACGGCGGAGACGAGACCTGTCGCTCCTGACGGCGGAGACGAGACCTCTCGCTCCTGACGGTGGAGACGAGACCTCTCGCTCCTGACGGCGGAGACGAGACCTCTCGCTCCTGACGGTGGAGACGAGACCTGTCGCTCCTGACGGTGGAGACGAGACCTCTCGCTCCTGACGGTGGAGACGAGACCTCTCGCTCCTGACGGTGGAGACGAGACCTCTCGCTCCTGACGGTGGAGACGAGACCTCTCGCTCCTGACGGAGGAGGCGAGACCTCTCGCTCCTGACGGCGGAGTGAAGATTCCCAGCACGACACACCGTAACGATCCTCTTCCTGACGGAATTTAATTTCGGAATTCCACCTTTAGGACAAAATTTCGGTAAAGGAATTCCGCTCTCGACCTATTACAATAGACATGAGTTCTTCCGTCTTGCCCAGGGAGTTGTTGAGGGCGGGGCCGGGGGTCCTCCCCAGGGGTGTGGTGGGGGGGAGACGGGCGCCCTCTGGGTGTGGCGGGGTAGAGAGGGGGGCCCCTGTTGGGGTGGAGAGGGGCCCTTGTGGGTGTGGTGGCGGTGGAGAGGGGGGGGGGGGGGGGTCCCCACATGGGAATGGTGCAGGAAAGGATTGGTGTGACTGTCACATAACAGAGCGGCGCGCGCGCGCGCGTACACACACACACACACACACACACACACACACACACACACACACACACACACACACACAAGCACACACACACACTAACATAGTTCCAATATACAAAAGTGGAGGAAGGAAAGACCCCCTTAATTATAGACCTGTATCATAGACAAGTGTAATAGTCAAAATATTGGAAAAAATAATTAAAACTAATTGGGTAGAACACCTGGAGAGAAATGATATAATATCAGACAGACAGTATGGTTTTCGATCTGGAAGATCCTGTGTATCGAATTTAATCAGTTTCTATGATCGAGCAACCGAGTTATTACAGGAAAGAGATGGTTGGGTTGACTGCATCTATCTGAACCTAAAAAAGGCTTTCGACAGAGTTCCACATAAGAGGTGGTTCTGGAAACTGGAAAATATTGGAGGGGTGACAGGTAAGCTTCTAACATGGATGAAAAATTTCTGATAGAAAAACGTGGGCAGTAATCAGAGGCAATGTAACGGACTGGAGAAATGTCACAAGTGGGGTACCACAGGGTTCAGTTCTTGCACCAGTGATGTTTATTGTCTACATAAATGATCTACCAGTTGGTATACAGAATTATATGAACATGTTTGCTGATGATGCTAAGATAATAGGAAGGATAAGAAACTTAGATGACTGTCATGCCCTTCAAGATGACCTGGACAAAATAAGTATATGGAGCACCACTTGGCAAATGGAATTTAATGATAATAAATGCCATGGTATGGAATGTGAAATAGGAGAACATAGACCCCACACAACCTCTATATTATATGAGAAATCTTTAAAGAATTCTGATAAAGAAAGAGATCTAGGGGTGGTTCTAGATCTGAGGTTCAGGTTCTATCACATGAGGACCACATAAAGAATATCGTGCAAGGAGCTTATGCCACGCTTTCTAACTTCAGAATTGCTTTTAAAAACATGGATGGCGATATACTAAAGAAATTGTTCACGACTTTTGTTAGGCCAAAGCTAGAATATGCAGCGGTTGTGTGGTGCCCATATCTTAAGAAGCACATCAACAAACTGGAAAATGTGCAAAGACACGCTACTAAGTGGCTCCCAGAACTGAAGGGCAAGAGCTACGAGTGGAGGTTAGAGGTACTAAATATGCCAAAACTAGAAGACAGAAGAAAAAGAGGTGATATGATCACTACATACAAAATAGTAACAGGAATCGATAAAATCGATAGGGAAGATTTCCTGAGACTTGGAACTTTAAGAACAAGAGGTCATAGATTTAAACTAGCTAAGCACAGATGCCAAAGAAATATAAGAAAATTCACTTTCGCAAGCAGAGTGGTAGACGGTTGGAACAAGTTAGGTGAGAAGGTGGTGGAGGCCACGACTGTCAGTAGTTTCAAAGCGTTATATGACAAAGAGTGTTGGGAAGACGGGACACCATGAGCATTGCTCTCATCATGTAACTACACTTAGGTAATTACACACACACACACGGAAAGCCTTTGACACATTACCCCATAAAAGGGTTGTACATAAGCTGAAGAAACAGGCAGGAGTAACTGGTAGGGCGCTTCAGTGGATAAGGGAGTACCTAAGCAATAGGAAGCAGAGAGTTACAGTGAGGGGTGAGACCTCAGATTGGCGTGAAGTCACCAGTGAAGTCCCACAGGGCTCTGTACTCGGACCTATCCTATTTCTGATATACGTAAATGATCTCCCAGAGGGTATAGACTTATTCCTCTCAATGTTTGCTGACGACGCCAAAATTATGAAAAGGATTAAGACAGAGGAGGACAGCTTAAGACTTCAAGAAGACCTGGACAAGCGGCAGGAATGGTCGAACAAATGGCTGTTAGAGTTTAACCCAAGCAAATGTAATGTAATGAAGATAGGGGTAGGAAGCAGGAGACCAGATACAAGGTATCATTTGGGAGATGAAATACTTCAAGAGTCTGAGAGAAAGACCTGGGGGTTGATATCACGCCAGACCTCTTGATATGAGCCTGAAGCTCATATCAAGAGGATAACATCAGCGGCATACGCCAGGTTGGCGTATGCCAACCTGGCGTATGCCTAAACTTGTGTAAAGAATCTTTCAGAACTTTGTCTACCACATATATCAGAGCAATCCTGGAGTATGCAGCCCCAGCAGGAGTCCATATCTAGTCAAGCATAAGACTAAACTGGAAAAGGTTCAAAGGTTTGCCACCAGACTAGTACCCGAACTGCAGCCCGTCCTCCAAACAAAGATCCAAAAGTAATTCCATGCACCCGCCAAACCCCCTGTTTATGAATGAAAAGCGGTTTACACACGACTCACAACTGCTGACGTTCGAACATATCCGGAACAAGTGCTTCACTGACGAATTTTGTTCGAATCACAACGCTATAAATGCTTCACCCACGTACTACAAATACAAATAATCGCCAACAGAACCTAAACACCTAACCTAACCTATGCCTATATATGCACAATATGCTAATATATTGTAATATTAATTTATACTTGAGAAAATTCCCATCTTGAATGAACAGCATATTAAAATTAATGAATGCGTCTGTGGGGTCGACCGCTGGATGTAATGGACTTGAGTCGAGGACGGGTTGTGAACTGAGGGGTAAGAGCTACGAGAAGAGACTACGGGACTTAAACCTCACTTCACTGGGAGACAGAAGAGTTAGAGGGGACATGGTCACCACATAAATGTTTCTCAGAGAAATCGACAGGGTAGATAAAGACAGGCAATTTACCGCAAGAGGCACACGCACGAGGGGACACAGGTGAAAATTGAATGGTCAATTGAGCCATAGAGACGTTAGAAAGATTTTTTTCAGTGTCAGAGTAGTAGACAAATGGAATGCATTAGGAAGTGATGTGGTGGAGGCTGACTCCATACACAGTTTCAAGTGTAGATATGATAGAGTCCAGTAGGCTCAGAAAACTGTACACCAGTTGATTGATAGTTGAGAGGCGGGACCAAAGAGCCAGAGCTCAACCCCCGCAAGCACAAATAGGTGAGTACACACACACACACACACACACACACACACACACACACACACACACACACACACACACACACACACACACACACACACACACACACACAAACACACAAACACACACACACACACACACACACACACACATACACATGCAAGGATGTGGTTGAGATAGACCTCACTGAAAGGTATGTCAATTCAGCCCTGTATGTGGTTGATCACATACAGGGGGGCTGAAGCAGTGTGTCTGTATGAGTGACATGGTAGACTTCACTGTGGGAGTCTGTGGGGGTCCTGAGGCTAAACTCCCAGTGGTTGAAGATGGCGACAAAGATGAGCAATGTATAGAGAGACTACAGATGGAAATGGGTGGAGTGTGGTGGAGGCGTCTCACTACAAAAATAAAATGTTTTGATAATTGTTTGCAATGGAAGGGGTTCTTGGGATGCTCGGGGGAACTGAGATTGTGATGGAGGAGGGTTGTGGTGGAGATGGTTGTGGTGGAGGGGGATTGTGGTAGAGATGGTTGTGGTGGAGGGGGGATGTGGTGGAGGGGGGTTGTGGTGGAGATGGTTGTGGTGGAGGGGGGATTGTGGTAGAAATGGTTGTGGTGGAGGGGGGTTGTGGTGGAGGGGGGTTGTGGTGGAAGTGGAATTGTGGTGGAGGGGAGTTGTGGTGGAGGGTGGTTGTGGTGGAGGGGGGTTGTGGTGGAGATGGTTGTGGTGGAGAGGTGGGGGGGTTCAGGGGGTTATGGTGTTTAGGGTTGGCCAAATGTGTTAACCTGTTTCACTCAGTGATATGACAACCGGTTATCGGGTTGCCACTCCGTAATACTACAACAGTTTTGCCTAACCAAAAACGTACACACCTAAACAACCCCCTTAACCAATCGAAGGCTATACATATAAAGCGTCAATATTTCGGTGCTTGATGCTTTATAAATCGCATTTATTACGATTTGGTTGATTCCGTTGATAATGCGACGCAATAAGCGGAAAGACGGGTTGTCGAGATGTATATATAACTATCCCCAAGTATGAGGCAGTACGAGGGCCGTGTGCTAGTGCACGGTAGTTTATATAGTTTATATATAAGTAGTAGTAGTATATAAGCAGTATATAGGTAGTATAGATATGTATAGGTAGGTAATTTATATATATCAAGTCTTCCACAACCTGACATTTGCACGGAGCCATAATTCCTTCATCCCGAAATTTTGGCCATAATTCAAGAAAATGTAATTAATTCTTAATCCTGTATAAGAGGAAATGACAGTTTGAGCAAAATCAAAGAATGTATTAAAGATGCGTTAGTTTGGCTGTGGTCCACTCAGAAATCAAATAATTACGATGTTAAAAATATATTACAGGAAAAGGGAAAACGCAGATTACATGGAAAATTACGGTCACAAGGGAAAAAATTAGTTGGCACATTTTAGGGTGTGAGGGATGAGAAGTGCTGCCCTCGAAATAAAATAACAATTCAAAACAAAACGTTTTCCCAGAAAGTTCAGGAAAAATGAGATTAGAAGGAAATCAGGTAAAAATCTACTTTAAGGTGTGGCGCGCTGACAAACCCTCAATTTACGCCACCTAGAAAAATTTTCAGAGTATTTAGGAAATTCAGAATATTTTACAGTGAAGTTATAAAAAAAATTGTGACTACAGGGAACTGTTGAATATATATATATATATATATATATATATATATATATATATATATATATATATATATATATATATATATATATATATATATATATATATAATATGCGAACAAGTCTGAATGGTCCCCAGGACAATATGCAACTGAATATAAATATATATATATATATATATATATATATATATATATATATATATATATATATGTATATATATATATATATATATATATATTAATCCAGTGTAATTGGCCTGTTATGTTGAACATTGTCTTCTGTGTTGGCATCGATATGTTCTTGTCTTGTCCTTACTCTCATGGTGGGTAGAGTAAATAGTTCCGTGATTTGGGTGTTCATGGTAGGTCGCTCTATTCTTATGTGAATTGCTTCAAGAATTTGTAATCTTCTTGCATCTTGGGTTTTGTCTATTATGCAGGTATTCTTGTTCAACATTTCTCTTGTTAGAGTAATGTCATGGGTTTGTCTCATGTGATTCCTAGGGGCACCGGATTGAAGATGGCATGTCAAACGCCTCGTCAGCTTGGTCGACGTCATACCTATGTACTTACATTGAAGGTTACATCCTTCGTGGGGGCAAGTGTACATGTATACAACGCTTGACTGCTGTAGAGGGTTCTCCGTCGGCTTCGGGCTGTTTTTGATAAGGAGTTCGGAAGTCTTCTTGGTTTTGTAGAATATTATCAGGTTTATGTTTTGGTTAGGAGTAATGCTTTTTACTCCTTTACGGATTATTTCTTTCATTATTCTTTCCTCTTTTATATGTTCACTGTGCATGGTTGATTTGTAATATAATTTTATTGGGGGTGTTGTGGTTTCTGTTCTAGGTTCTGAATTATACCAACGGTCCAAGTGTCTTCTTATAGCAGCGTTTATTTCCGCGTTGCTATATCCGTTGTTCACCAATACCTGAGTTACTCTTTCAAACTCTCTACTCACGTTGTTCCATTCAGAGCAGTGGGTAAGGCGGTGTCTTTTTAGGTCAATGTATATATATATATATATATATATATATATATATATATATATATATATATATATATATATATATGTCGTACCTAGTAGCCAGAACGCACTTCTCAGCCTACTATGCAAGGCCCAATTTGCCTAATAGGCCAAATTTTCATGAATTAATTGTTTTTCGACTACCTAACCTACCTAACCTAACCTAACCTAACTTTTTCTGCTACCTAATCTAACCTAACCTACAAAGATAGGTTAGGTTAGGTTAGGTAGGGCTGGTTAGGTTTGGTCATATATCTACGCTAATTTTAACTCCAATAAAAAAAAATGACTTCATACATAATGAAATGGGTAGCTTTATCATTTCATGAGAAAAAAATTAGAGAAAATATATTAATTCATGAAAACTTGGCTTATTAGGCAAATCGGGCCTTGCATAGTAGGCAGAGAAGTGCATTCTGGCTACTAGGTACGACATATATATATATATATATATATATATATATATATATATATATATATATATATATATATATATACATTGACCTAAAAAGACACCGCCTTACCCACTGCTCTGAATGGAACAACGTGAGTAGAGAGTTTGAAAGAGCTACTCAGGTATTGGTGAACAACGGATATAGCAACGCGGAAATAAACGCTGCTATATATATATATATATATATATATATATATATATATATATATATATATATATATATATATATATATATATAATATTAGTATATATTGGTAGCAGTCTTTCTTGTAAACATATGTGAATGAATATGACTGATAGGGTAAGATTAATAATTCTAACACGAATCTTCTCAATATTAAATGAACAAAACCACAAGGCCCGTGACGAGGATTCGAACCTGCGTCTGGGAGCCTCCCAGACACTGCCTTAATTGACTGAGCTACGACAGGGTAAAAGGGTTGAAACCGAAGTTCTACTGAACTTACAGGATCCCGTAGCCTCTCCGAAGCACAAACCAGGATTTTACACAACCCCCTCCCCCCCCCTGCACCCAAGCTATGTCAATTTGATACATCACGTTAGTGTGATCTCTGTGTGTAACGTCTTCAGTATTCATTACGTTTTTCTTCACTGTCGATGATAATTGAAAAATTAACTCTCCAAAATTCATTCTTTACATTTTTAATTTTGGTCTGACGCCGGAACGTGTTTTGTAAGCTTCTTACATTTTCAAAGACTAGTCTACACATAACATACATCATACTTATACTAATTTTGGGTGAAGTGATATGGCACAAAAGTTTTGGGTGAGGTGACAAAGATATGACAGAACACGAATCAATGGGTATGAAAACATAAGAATGGAAGTAACCTGCAGAAGGCCTATTGGCCCATACTTTCTCTTGCTACTGCTATGTTGGTTCGGGGTCTTGAAGTGGGTAGAATATAGTTGTGCATTAATTGGCTGTTGATGGCTGGTGTTGACTTTTTGATATGTAGTGCCTCGCTGATGTCGAGTCTCCTGCTATCGCTGTATATATTGATGATTTCTGTGTTGCTTGTTAAGATTTTTCTGGTGATGGTCTGGTTGTGAGAAGAAATTATATGTTCCTTGAAGGAGCCCTGTTGTTTGTGCATTGTTAATCGCCTAGATAGAGACGTTGTTGTCTTGCCTATATACTGAGCTCTTTTGGGCTTACAGTCCCCAAGCGGGCATGTGAAGGCATAGACGACGATGGTTTCCTTCAAGGCGTTTTGTTTAGTGTCTGGGGAGTTTTTCATGAGTAGTTTTACGGTTTTTTTGTTTTTGTAGTAGATTGTCAATTGTATTTTCTGATTTTTGTCTGTAGGGATAACGTTCCTATTAATAATATCTTTCAGGACCCTTTCCTCAGTTTTATGAGCCGTCGAAAAGAAGTTTCTGTAATACTGTAAAATCTAATAGGGGGTACAAGAGTAGTGCTAGTTGACTCTTCAGACGTTGCATGGCGTTTCACCTTTCTTTTTATGACGTCTTCATCATAACCGTTAGAGAAGCCATTTTGACTAGGACCTGCCTTACCTTACAGAGTTCTTCATCGACTTGCTTCCATCCTGAGCTGTGACTGAGTACCCGTTCGATGTAAGCATTGACAAAACTCCTCTTGTACCTGTCTGGGCAGTTACTATTGGCATTGAGGCACATAACTATGTTTGTTTCCTTAGTGTAGACTGCAATGTGGCAGTTTCCGTTCCTTTCCGTGACTGTTACATCTAGAAAGGGCAGCTTCCCATCTTTCTCCATCTCGTAAGTGAAACTTAACACAGAATTCTGCTCGAATGCCTTCTTCAGCTGCTGCAGACGTCTGACATCAGGTACCTGCATGAAAATGTTGTCAACATATTTGCATTATATAGCGGGTTTCAAGTCCATGTCAACTAAGACCCTCTGCTCGATGGTACCCATGTAGAAGTTCACAAACAGGACACCTAGAGAAGAACCCATGACAACCCCATCTACTTGCTTATACATGTGTCCATCTGGATTCAAGAAGGGTGCCTCTTTAGTTCAGGCTTGGAGTAGCTTTCTTCACATGTTTTCTGATATGTCAAGAGGAGTACAAGCTGGATCACGATACACTCGGTCCACTCATTACGACTGTTTCATCCACAGGTACGTTGGTAAACAGCGACTCTACATCCAACGAAGCTCTTATCCCTGTGGCCCATGCTCGCCACAGGAAGTCAACGAATTCCTTTGGAGACTTCAGGCTAGTTGTTTCTTAAACTGTTGTGCAATATTATAACTTAAAAATGGATCAAGTTATAATATTGCACAACAGTTTAAGAAACATCTCTGATAGAGAGGCTTACAATGTTTCATTATAATTGTATATTCATATATTGTGTGTTCATGAGGCTTTTCTTTAATCTTTCATCCTTATTCTCTGACCGCTTAATCCTCTTTGACCATTCTAAGCTAAGCTATACCTGTTTTTGGTTAATTCTTTCCCTAGGGATGGGTTGGTCAGGTGTCAGCCTATATATATTCCCCCTTCTCCCTTCTCCTTAGTCAGTCTGGTGTTGACAAAGGCTTTAACAAGCTGAAACGTTCACCTCATTTCATATTTCTCTGTGGATTTTCCACATAAAATGATCAATGTTTTGTGATCGTCAATTGCATATATATATATATATATATATATATATATATATATATATATATATATATATATATATATATATATATATATATATATATATATATATATATATATATATATATGACTGAAAACTCACACCCCATAAGTGACTCGAACCCATACTGCCAGGAGCAACACGATTGGTATCTACAGGACGCCTTAATCCACTTGACCATCATGACCGGACATAAACGGACATAACATTGGATCCATAACGTGACTGTTAATATGGTCAAGTGGATTAATGCGTCCTGTAGATACCAGTTGCATTGCTCCTGACAGTATGGGTTCGAGTCACTTCTGGGGTGTGAGTTTTCAGTCGCATATAGTCCTGGGGACCATTCAGGCTTGTTCGCATATATATATATATATATATATATATATATATATATATATATATATATATATATATATATATATATATATATATATATATATATGCACTAACTACACATATATATATATATATATATATATATATATATATATATATATATATATATATATATATATATATTGTTGGGGTTTACCTCACTTCTTACTCTTTAGTCTTGCTCTGGGGTGAGCAATAGTTATGCTCAAGGTCACTCACCGTAGCCCTGCGGGTCTTCACTCGATCCTCACGGCGCCACTGCACGCCAGGAGAGTCTCCCAGTCGATCTTAACGGCCTCTTATTAAGAAAGAGTGAGAACACGACTCGTTCACTTGACTGTCGTGTGCCCTCCCCAACAATCGGGCTCTACGGTTAACCACAAGGTCGCCAACTGGTGTTTTAGGTGGCCAGTAACACCATCAGTGGACTGGTGGAATTAGTGGTAGCCTTGGCAAGGTCACACTCAAAAGATCAGGAATCAGGCAGGTACTTATTGTTATCACTCTATGCTTGCCAGTATAATATAGCCACAAGATCAATGGAGGGGATGATATAAACACAAAGATAGTTTTGTGTTTTACTTAAAATGTATGAAAGATGTCACAAAGCCAAACAATAATCAATAAATCAACTGATCCTGACGCGGCCGGAAATTCCCACGAATAGTATGCGATCACTAGGGGGCAACACCTCCCCCCCCCTCATCAAGTGTCAAGAACAGCTGATCGCCTGGCCCCCGCGCGGAAGCTCTTTGCTTGTTTTCAGAATCACGAGCGCTGTTTCCTTAAGTTCTCCAATATTACTATGAACTCGCACACACGATATTGGCTACAGTAGCACGTATCACTTGGTTACACTGTACTCAGGCTCAAACAGTCTTTTCTACAATCAATGCTATAATGACTCACTGTAATGGTCTTACACTGTTATTCACCCAACAATATATTATGGACTATTAACACTGGAGTTTTCAGTACTTTCTCTCGTGGGCGATAACTCAATAATTCACTGTACTCACAAACGACTTATCACTGCATGAACATAGCATATATAATGTAGACACATCAAATATCAATACATGGAAAATAAATGATTTCTGGGCACACAGCCTAACTTTCAAATACTGTCATAATATTATATATAATTTACCACTATATGTTCATATCAAAATCTATAGAAAGATATACACAACACAGTAAATTTATCACTTGTTCCTGGTGCCTGCACACACCAATAATCAACATGAATATTACAAGTACTCTTGATAGTACTGTCTAGCACACTGGTGCTTTACCGTGACATGGGTGAGACTTGCTCACGACATATAAAATCCTCAGGCTAGATAATATAGCCGAATAACATAGCTAACTAAAGGGGAATGGGGAGGGAACTAGAAACACCTACTTCACCCTATCCTCCGATGAGAGTCGAGATGTAGCTCCTGGTCCTCGTGTCGGGAACGCCCCCACACTACACGTCGTCGTGTCCTACCAGAGCCTCTCGTCGTCCCACCGTTTAGCGCGTCGTCTCCGTGCCTCCTCACTGCAGGTCCGTCCTCCTTCTTAACTTCTTGAAGGTTGGAGTCGGTCTCCTGGCCGTCGTCTTCTCCCAGCAACGGCTGTCGCCTACGTCTCAGCTACAGTCGTCCGGTTTCCCCAAATAGTCCTCTCTTCCTCAGCTACCCAGTGGCTCTGTCTGCCACTACGCTGTCACGAACTGGTGAATTGCCACAGACGTCACTGCATGGCTTCACTGCTTCTTGCACAGCACCTGACTGGAGCACTTGTTGCTCAAATAACCGTCAATTCCCTCTTCTGGTTCAACACATGAACTAGGGAAGACTTCTCAGAGTACTGGCGGACTTCAGGTGACGCGTAAATCCACGGGAGCGGGAAACAACTGTCCAACTGACAGGACCAACCGTCGCACGTCCGACCTCTATGACGTGTCGTGTCTGACTGATGGCGCCAGAGTGGCGCGCGGCCTGGACCCCCTTCCTTCGTGACGTCACTTTCGCTACGGGAAGTTTTCATTGGCTCCCGGTGCCACATTGCTGTCGGTGACCAATCCGGTGCCACTGACGTCACACGGTTTTGGCGGGAGATCGGGGAGGCAAGCGCCATCTTGGCTCCCTAAAGGGCCTAAACCACAGGCCAAAATATTATTATTTCACAAATTTCTCGGCTCTCCGAGAACACTTCACTCTCTCCCATATATCAAATTGTAGCCTGCAACGTAGAGAACGCTTGGGAAAAGTAGACATGACTCTTACTGCAGGCGTGGGAGAATTATAAGGGGGGGAACTCCGTCACATACCCCTCCCCTTAAAATAAGAGTCATGTCTCGTTAGTGTATGCGGGACAGGGCGTCCGCTACTACGTCGTCCTTCCCCTTGATGTGCTTGACCTTGATCTTTGTCAGACTCTCAGTGTCGGCGAGACGGGTGCCGTCCGCCCTGGACCACTTACTTTCCTCCTCCGGGAGTTCTCGGTCCCTCGGTACACTCAGACCCGTCTTCCGCTGGGTTTCTCGGGACATCGTTTCGTCCTGCTTGTCGGCTCTTCCTTCCACAGTGAAGAAAGGTTTCAGGCGGTCTGCGGGACACACCTGTTTCTTTCGGAGTCCATCCGGCTTCCCAATCTCGTACGACACTGGACCCAACCGTCGCAGCACTCGGTACGGTCTCTTGAACCGCGACTTGGTCACTCTACCTTTACCTGGCAGCACAACCATTACTTGGAATCCGACCTGAAAATCCCTCTGCGCAGCTCTCCTGTCGTACCACTCCGACATCTTACGCTGTGCCTCCTTCAGGTGTTTCCCAGCCAGTTTTTCCGCTCTAGTGAGACGTTCTTTGAACTTCTGGACATATTTATTCACCGTTCCCACGGTCGCTCCTAGTGTCCATCGTTCCCTCATCATGAATAGCATGGCATATATAATATAGATAAATGGAAAGTAAGCCTTCTCAGGACCAACACGTCCTCCTCCGGCCTTACTAACCAATTCGGGGACCTCCTCCTGCTGTAACTCTCCGAGACGAGCGCGGTTCACCCCTGGAGAACTGGTGAGGGTCACCTGCAACTCACCATTCAGGCTACTTTCGCCCTCCGCTCGTTCTCTGGGTCCTACGCAGAGGTGATCTGTTCCCAGGCTGTCAGTCGTCTCCTCAGCCCCATCAGATCCACCACCTCCTGGTTCTTCGCGTTGTCTCGGTGTCACAGTGCAAACTGGGATCGCCACCGGTGCGATTCCCTTCTCGTCCCCACAGGCGTTCAACTCTCCGCCTGTCTCCTTGTATTGTTCTATGCACTCTTCGCCCTTCACGAGATGCGGGAGGACATATCCTCCACACGCGTCATTCCCCAAGATGACCTGCGCCTCCATCTTGGGCATTGATGTACAGACTCCCACCACTAGGGTCTGGCAGCCATAGTCGGAATTTAAAGTTACCTGGTGTAGGGGCATCCTCACTGGGCCTCCCACAGTGGTCACACTTGCCACCCCCACACTGGCATTTTCGTAACCCTCGGGGAACAGGGTTTCACTCACCAGGGTGAAATCGGCCCCAGTGTCTCTTAAGATCTTCACAGGGATGGGGTCAGCGTCCCCCATCCTTACGGTTCCTTGACACATGAATGGGTGAACTTTCCTCTCCCCATTCAGCACGGGTTCATCCCGCACTCCCTCGGCCCTCTGGTCCTCGAACATCACTAAAGCAACGTGTCCTCGCTGCTTAGGGCGTCTGCATTCCCGCGCGACGTGTCCGGGTATTCCGCAGTTGTAGCAGCGGCCCCTCGGCGGAGACCATCCGCCACCGCTCGCCTTAGCACTGCCTCCAGAGGCCGTTGCACCCTGTGTCTTTCCCGCACCGCTTGTTGACTCCTTGGTCGCAACAACAGCTCCCGAGCTCTCCGCATGGTTCTTCTTGATCGGTTCTACAGCACCTTTTGATCCTCGGGTGTTCCAACTTGAGAGGTGGGATTTGGGAGAACTCGTCCCTGTCCTCCATCCATCCGTCCTTCTATAATTCCTATCGTTTCCGACGTATGCGGCTGGTCGGTGCTGTCCCTCTCGGCGTGGGCGTAGGGCTTCTTCTAACATGTCGGCTCGGTCGGCTGCGGCCCTCAGGTCCTTTATGTCCGCCTCCTTTACCCTCATCCTGATCTCCGGAGGGAGCACGGACATAAACTTTTCCATGACCATTAGTTCCTTGATTTCTTCGGCCGACCCCGCTTCTTCAGAGTCCATCCACTTAAGGAACTTTCTTTCCATGTCCCTCGCCGTCTCCGCATACGATTTTCCTGGTGACCGGGTACATTCTCTAAACCTCTTCCGGTAACACTCCGGCGTGAGCTTGAAGGAACGGAGCACAGCTCGTTTTACCGCATCGTAGTTAGTGCATTCTTGGAAGTCGAGCATAGTGAAGGCTTCACGAGCTTCACCTGTGAGCCTCCCTTGGACCAACTCCGCCCACTCCGCCCTCGGCCACCTCTTCATAGCAGCAACTCTCTCAAAGTGATCGAAGAAACTTTCGGCTTCACTAGGCACAAAGACCGGCAGGTCTCGTTCCATCACTCGTCGGTCTTCCTGTGGCGGGGCAGGGGCACCTAGTCCCAGTTCAGCTCGCTTCAGCTCTACCTCCTTGTTAGCATCTATTTCCTGTTGTCTCATCCTAACTTCTTGCTCTCGTTCTTCCCTGCGTAGCTGTGCTTCTCGTTCCTCACGCTGCCTCTGTGCTTCTCGCTCCTGTTCTTCCCGGCGTAGCTGTGCTTCTCGTTCCTGTTCTTCCCGGCGCAGCTGTGCTTCTCGTTCCTCACGCTTCAGCTGTGCTTCTGCTTCTCGCTCTTCACGCTTCATCTGTGCTTCTCGCTCCTGTTCTTCTTTGCGCTGCTGTGCTTCTTCTCTCCTCAGCTGCGCTTCTGCTTCTCGCTCTTCCTTGCGCTGCTGTGCTTCTCGCTCTTGTTCTTCTTTGCGCTGCTGTGCTTCTTCTCTCCTCAGCTGCGCTTCTCGCTCTTCTCTGCGCTGCTGTGCTTCTAGCTGCAGCTTCATTATTTCCAGCTTTATGCTGTGCCTGCTGCCGCTGGATCCCCTGCTGCTTCCCCCAATACTCAGGTGCTCACCCACACTGGCAGGTGTTTGGGGCCGTTCCTCCCCCAAAGCTTCCTCTCGAGCCCTGAGCTGAGCCATTATCTCTAGTCTTCTTTCACCAACTCTGGCAGATTTCAACTTTATTCCAAAATGATCCGCTATAGCCTGTAACTGTGCCTTGGTGCACTCTTCCAGCACCTGTGCATCTTTAGAGTCAATAAACCTCGCTACTTTATCATCCTCCATCTTGTGCTACGAGTGTTAACCTGCACCTGATCTCTAACACCACTGCCAAGTACCACCACTGCAACCTTTACTTCGATCGAAATCCTGGCAAGGTCGCCAATGTTAGGGTTTACCTCACTTCTTACTCTTTAGTCTTGCTCTGGGGTGAGCAATAGTTATGCTCAAGGTCACTCACCGTAGCCCTGCGGGTCTTCACTCGATCCTCACGGCGCCACTGCACGCCAGGAGAGTCTCCCAGTCGATCTTAACGGCCTCTTATTAAGAAAGAGTGAGAACACGACTCGTTCACTTGACTGTCTTGTGCCCTCCCCAACAATCGGGGTCTACGGTTAACCACAAGGTCGCCAACTGGTGTTTTAGGTGGCCAGTAACACCATCAGTGGACTGGTTGAATTAGTGGTAGCCTTGGCAAGGTCACACTCAAAAGATCAGGAATCAGGCAGGTACTTATTGTTATCACTCTATGCTTGCCAGTATAATATAGCCACAAGATCAATGGAGGGGATGATATAAACACAAAGATAGTTTTGTATTTTACTTAAAATGTATGAAAGATGTCACAAAGCCAAACAATAATCAATAAATCAACTGATCCTGACGCGGCCGGAAATTCCCACGAATAGTATGCGATCACTAGGGGGGCAACACCTCCCCCCCCTCATCAAGTGTCAAGAACAGCTGATCGCCTGGCCCCCGCGCGGAAGCTCTTTGCTTGTTTTCAGAATCACGCGCGCTGTTTCCTTAATTTCTCCAATATTACTATGAACTCGCACACACGATATTGGCTACAGTAGCACGTATCACTTGGTTACACTGTACTCAGGCTCAAACAGTCTTTTCTACAATCAATGCTATAATGACTCACTGTAATGGTCTTACACTGTTATTCACCCAACAATATATTATGGACTATTAACACTGGAGTTTTCAGTACTTTCTCTCGTGGGCGATAACTCAATAATTCACTGTACTCACAAACGACTTATCACTGCATGAACATAGCATATATAATGTAGACACATCAAATATCAATACATGGAAAATAAATGATTTCTGGGCACACAGCCTAACTTTCAAATACTGGCATAATATTATATATAATTTACCACTATATGTTCATATCAAAATCTATAGAAAGATATACACAACACAGTAAATTTATCACTTGTTCCTGGTACCTGCACACACCAATAATCAACATGAATATTACAAGTACTCTTGATAGTACTGTCTAGCACACTGGTGCTTTACCGTGACATGGGTGAGACTTGCTCACGACATATAAAATCCTCAGGCTAGATAATATAGCCGAATAACATAGCTAACTAAAGGGGAATGGGGAGGGAACTAGAAACACCTACTTCACCCTATCCTCCGATGAGAGTCGAGATGTAGCTCCTGGTCCTCGTGTCGGGAACGCCCCCACACTACACGTCGTCGTGTCCTACCAGAGCCTCTCGTCGTCCCACCATTTAGCGCGTCGTCTCCGTGCCTCCTCACTGCAAGCCCGTCCTCCTTCTTAACTTCTTGAAGGTTGGAGTCGGTCTCCTGGCCATCGTCTTCTCCCAGCAACGGCTGTCGCCTACGTCTCAGCTACAGTCGTCCGGTTTCCCCAAATAGTCCTCTCTTCCTCAGCTACCCAGTGGCTCTGTCTGCCACTACGCTGTCACGAACTGGTGAATTGCCACAGACGTCACTGCACGGCTTCACTGCTTCTTGCACAGCACCTGACTGGAGTACTTGTTGCTCAAATAACTGTCAATTCCCTCTTCTGGTTCAACACATGAACTAGGGAAGACTTCTCAGAGTACTGGCGGACTTCAGGTGACGCGTAAATCCACGGGAGCGGGAAACAACTGTCCAACTGACAGGACCAACCGTCGCACGTCCGACCTCTATGACGTGTCGTGTCTGACTGATGGCGCCAGAGTGGCGCGCGGCTTGGACCCCCCTTCCTTCGTGACGTCACTTTCGCTACGGGAAGTTTTCATTGGCTCCCGGTGCCACATTGCTGTCGGTGACCAATCCGGTGCCACTGACATCACACGGTTTTGGCGGGAGATCAGGGAGGCAAGCGCCATCTTGGCTCCCTAAAGGGCCTAAACCACAGGCCAAAATATTATTATTTCACAAATTTCTCGGCTCTCCGAGAACACTTCACTCTCTCCCATATATCAAATTGTAGCCTGCAACGTAGAGAACGCTTGGGAAAAGTAGACATGACTCTTACTGCAGGCGTGGGAGAATTATAAGGGGGGGAACTCCGTCACAATATATATATATATATATATATATATATATATATATATATATATATATATAACTGAAAACTCACACCCCAGAAGTGACTCGAACCCATACTCCCACAACTGGTATGTACAGGGACGCCTTAATCCGCTTGACCATCACGACCGGACATAAGGAAGTGATAGCCGAGGCTATATGAACCACTTCCCCGCCGGCACTCGGATGGTAATCTTGGGCATAGCATTTTATCAAATCACCTCATTCTTTGGGGCACACGTGAGGAACACAAATGCAAACAAGCCTGAATGGTCCCCAGGACTATATACAACTGAAAACTCACACCCCAGAAGTGACTCGAACCCATACTCCCACAACTGGTATGTACAGGGACGCCTTAATCCGCTTGACCATCACGACCGGACATAAGGAAGTGATAGCCGAGGCTATATGAACCACTTCCCCGCCGGCACTCGGATGGTAATCTTGGGCATAGCATTTTATCAAATCACCTCATTCTTTGGGGCACACGTGAGGAACACAAATGCAAACAAGCCTGAATGGTCCCCAGGACTATATACAACTGAAAACTCACACCCCAGAAGTGACTCGAACCCATACTCCCACAACTGGTATGTACAGGGACGCCTTAATCCGCTTGACCATCACGACCGGACATAAGGAAGTGATAGCCGAGGCTATATGAACCACTTCCCCGCCGGCACTCGGATGGTAATCTTGGGCATAGCATTTTATCAAATCACCTCATTCTTTGGGGCACACGTGAGGAACACAAATGCAAACAAGCCTGAATGGTCCCCAGGACTATATACAACTGAAAACTCACACCCCAGAAGTGACTCGAACCCATACTCCCACAACTGGTATGTACAGGGACGCCTTAATCCGCTTGACCATCACGACCGGACATAAGGAAGTGATAGCCGAGGCTATATGAACCACTTCCCCGCCGGCACTCGGATGGTAATCTTGGGCATAGCATTTTATCAAATCACCTCATTCTTTGGGGCACACGTGAGGAACACAAATGCAAACAAGCCTGAATGGTCCCCAGGACTATATACAACTGAAAACTCACACCCCAGAAGTGACTCGAACCCATACTCCCACAACTGGTATGTACAGGGACGCCTTAATCCGCTTGACCATCACGACCGGACATAAGGAAGTGATAGCCGAGGCTATATGAACCACTTCATTCAGGCTTGTTTGCATTTGTGTTCCTCACGTGTGCCCCAAAGAATGAGGTGATTTGATAAAATGCTATGCCCAAGATTACCATCCGAGTGCCGGCGGGAAAGTGGTTCATATAGCCTCGGCTATCACTTCCTTATGTCCGGTCGTGATGGTCAAGCGGATTAAGGCGTCCCTGTACATACCAGTTGTGGGAGTATGGGTTCGAGTCACTTCTGGGGTGTGAGTTTTCAGTTGTATATAGTCCTGGGGACCATTCAGGCTTGTTTGCATTTGTGTTCCTCACGTGTGCCCCAAAGAATGAGGTGATTTGATAAAATGCTATGCCCAAGATTACCATCCGAGTGCCGGCGGGGAAGTGGTTCATATAGCCTCGGCTATCACTTCCTTATGTCCGGTCGTGATGGTCAAGCGGATTAAGGCGTCCCTGTACATACCAGTTGTGGGAGTATGGGTTTGAGTCACTTCTGGGGTGTGAGTTTTCAGTTGTATATAGTCCTGGGGACCATTCAGGCTTGTTTGCATTTGTGTTCCTCACGTGTGCCCCAAAGAATGAGGTGATTTGATAAAATGCTATGCCCAAGATTACCATCCGAGTGCCGGCGGGGAAGTGGTTCATATAGCCTCGGCTATCACTTCCTTATGTCCGGTCGTGATGGTCAAGCGGATTAAGGCGTCCCTGTACATACCAGTTGTGAGAGTATGGGTTCGAGTCACTTCTGGGGTGTGAGTTTTCAGTTGTATATAGTCCTGGGGACCATTCAGGCTTGTTTGCATTTGTGTTCCTCACGTGTGCCCCAAAGAATGAGGTGATTTGATAAAATGCTATGCCCAAGATTACCATCCGAGTGCCGGCGGGGAAGTGGTTCATATAGCCTCGGCTATCACTTCCTTATGTCCGGTCGTGATGGTCAAGCGGATTAAGGCGTCCCTGTACATACCAGTTGTGGGAGTATGGGTTCGAGTCACTTCTGGGGTGTGAGTTTTCAGTTGTATATAGTCCTGGGGACCATTCAGGCTTGTTTGCATATATATATATATATATATATATATATATATATATATATATATATATATATATATATATATATATATATATATATATATATATGCAATTGACGATCACAAAACACTGATCATTTTATGCGGAAAATCCACAGAGAAATATGAAATGAGATGAACGTTTCGGCTTGTTAAAGCCTTTGTCAACACCAGACTGACTAAGGAGAAGGGAAGGGGGAGGATATATAGGCCGACACCTGACCAACCCATCCCTAGGGAAAGAATTAACCAAAAAAAGGTATAGCTTAGCTTAGAATGGTCAAAGAGGATTAAGCGGTCAGAGAATAAGGATGAAAGATTAAAGAAAAGCCTCATGAACACACAATATATGAATATACAATTATAATGAGACATTGTAAGCCTCTCTATCAGAGTTGTTTCTTAAACTGTTGTGCAATATTATAAATTAAAAATGGATCAAGTTTGTACATACCAGTACTAACATTAAGAAGATTTTGACACTGACTGATTAGAGCCGACTCAATCAAATTCCGTTCCACGAAATCCCCACAATTGGTAATGCTTTTTACCCCATTCCAGTTAATATTGTGATCGCATAAACTCGTATGTAGATACAATGCATTAGACGTTTGGGCAGTTCTAATACTATAAGCATGTTGTGACAACCGCAATTGTAAGGACTTTCCTGTTTGTCCAAGGTACATAGAATCACAATCATTGCAGGGAATCGAATACGCACAACCTGCTGTGTCAGGGGAGTTTTTTATTAAATTGGATTTGATCGTACTATTAGTGAACACCAAATTTATATTAAGTTTCTTAAAAATCAGAGACAATTTTTCAAGTCCACTCGCATAAGTTACCACCAATGAGTTAATAATTTTTGGTTTCGCCTTAGGGACGTGATTATAAAACGTACGCTTGGCTTGTACAAACGAGAAATCCAAAAACCTCTTAGGATATTGTAAACTCTTCCCAATTTCATATATTTTAGCAATCTCTTCATCAAAAAACTCAGGGCTGCAAACCCTCAAAGCTCGTAGAAACATTCCTGAAAATACTGCCTGTTTAACTTTACTATGATGATTCGAATAAAAATGAACATACGACCCCACGTTGGTAGGTTTCCTATACACATTAAATTTGAACTTTCTAGTGACTCTATGAATCATAATGTCCAAAAACGGAAGAGTACCATTCTCCTCAGTCTCACAAGTGAATTTTATTGAAGGTACCAAAGAATTGAGTTCATTAAGAAAAACTATCTGGTCTTTGTTGCACGGCCATAAGCACAAAATATCATCAACATACCTAAACCAAACTACATTAGCCGGGATAATCCTGGATAAGATTTTTGTTTCAAAGAATTCCATATACAAATTGCTTAAAACTGGGGACAGGGGATTGCCCATCGCCATACCAAATGTTTGTTTGAAAAATTTTCCATTAAAACTAAAATAATTGTCTTTTATACACAATTTAATAAGTTCCAATACTTTATTGGTCTGCAAGCTCAAACAACCGGGATTTTGTTATCATCCTCTCGGATAGACAGCTTGATAATGACACGATTACTGCATTAGGATATGACCTGAGCTTTGCCACATCTAACGGAACAGTCAATTATGTAGATATTGCCAAAGGTTTCAGCAATCTTGAAAAGTATAGCAATGTCTCAGTTGAAGATATTAATGTGCAAAGGTATGATGTATGGCGTTTTACTTAACAATTCTGTTCCTAATTGTCCAAGTCGATTTGTTCATGCGTTCAAAAATCTCAAAAAAGATAGTTCATTACATATTACCAAGGCTGATAAGTCAAATTCAGTAGTTATTATGAATAAAGATGACTATGTCCGAAAAATGGAGTTACTCCTGGAAGACAGGGATACTTATCTATTGGTTAACAGAGATCCTACTGAAAAAGTGATTGCACATTTTAACAAAACTCTTAAAACTGTGTGTAAAGGCGATAAAGAGTTGATATCTAGGCTAACAAGTCGATCCCCCTCTCTTCCTTACATGTATGGTCTTATAAAAACTCATAAGCCATATAATCCGGCAAGGCCGATTATTAGTTCAATTGGTTCGGCGGCTTATAAACTCTCTAAGTGGTTAGTCAAAGTTTTGTCCCCTATAGTTGGTACTATTTCCAACTCACACTTGACAAACAATGTGGACTTAGTTAATAAGCTATCCACACTGAATTTAAATTTTGATTTTAAACTTATAAGTTTCGATGTGACCTCTTTATTCACTAAAGTTCCTGTTGATGATCTGTTAGAATTTCTACGTGAGGAACTGCCTAAATATAATTTGAGCTTGCAGACCAATAAAGTATTGGAACTTATTAAATTGTGTATAAAAGACAATTATTTTAGTTTTAATAAAAAAATTTCAAACAAACATTTGGTATGGCGATGGGCAATCCCCTGTCCCCAGTTTTAAGCAATTTGTATATGGAATTCTTTGAAACAAAAATCTTATCCAGGATTATCCCGGCTAATGTAGTTTGGTTTAGGTATGTTGATGATATTTTGTGCTTATGGCCGTGCAACAAAGACCAGATAGTTTTTCTTAATGAACTCAATTCTTTGGTACCTTCAATAAAATTTACTTGTGAGACTGAGGAGAATGGTACTCTTCCGTTTTTGGACATTATGATTCATAGAGTCACTAGAAAGATCAAATTTAATGTGTATAGGAAACCTACCAACGTGGGGTCGTATGTTCATTTTTATTCGAATCATCATAGTAAAGTTAAACAGGCAGTATTTTCAGGAATGTTTCTACGAGCTTTGAGGGTTTGCAGCCCTGAGTTTTTTGATGAAGAGATTGCTAAAATATATGAAATTGGGAAGAGTTTACAATATCCTACGAGGTTTTTGGATTTCTCGTTTGTACAAGCCAAGCGTACGTTTTATAATCACGTCCCTAAGGCGAAACCAAAAATTATTAACTCATTGGTGGTACCTTATGCGAGTGGACTTGAAAAATTGTCTCTGATTTTTAAGAAACAATATAAATTTGGTGTTCACTAATAGTACGATCAAATCCAATTTAATAAAAAACTCCCCTGACACAGCAGGCTGTGTGTATTCGATTCCCTGCAATGATTGTGATTCTGTGTACCTTGGACAAACAGGAAAGTCCTTACAATTGCGGTTGTCACAACATGCTTATAGTATTAGAACTGCCTAAACGTCTAATGCATTGTATCTTCATACGAGTTTATGCGATCACAATATTAACTGGAATGGGGCAAAAAGCATTACCAATTGTGGGGATTTCGTGGAACGGAATTTGATTGAGTCGGCTCTAATCAGTCAGTGTCCAAATCTTCTTAACGTTAGTACTGGTATGTACAAACTTGATCCATTTTTAAGTTATAATATTGCACAACAGTTTAAGAAACGACTCTGATAGAGAGGCTTACAATGTCTCATTATATTTGTATATTCATATATTGTGTGTTCATGAGGCTTTTCTTTAATCTTTCATCCTTATTCTCTGACCGCTTAATCCTCTTTGACCATTCTAAGCTAAGCTATACCTGTTTTTGGTTAATTCTTTCCCTAGGGATGGGTTGGTCAGGTGTCGGCTTATATATCCTCCCCCTTCCCTTCTCCTTAGTCAGTCTGGTGTTGACAAAGGCTTTAACAAGCCGAAACGTTCACCTCATTTCATATTTCTCTGTGGATTTTCCGCATATATATATATATATATATATATATATATATATATATATATATATATATATATATATATATATATATATATAATATATATATATGCACTAACTTGCCTAAACACGCAAGGGAAGTTTTACAACTTTAGAACACTTTCCCATGAGGAGACTCGAACCCTAGCCAGCACAGAAGCCTCACAGTAACTGGCATAGCAGGTACGCCTTTAACCCACTACACCAAGCTCAGACCCCTAAAAGAGATGGTAATTTCAGGGTATTTAACCCCCCAAAGATCACCACCTCCCAAGGGCAACTTGAGCTGGTGAGAGGTCACTCACGTTTTTTCATCAAGTCCTTGTTAATATGGGAGAACACTGTGTCTATGCTTACTGCATAAATGCGTTATATATATATATATATATATATATATATATATATATATATATATATATATATATATATATATATATATATATATATATATATTATTAAATATGACCGAAAAAGTAAGATTAATAATTCTAACATGAATTTTCTCTATCTTTCGTACATTTCTTTTCACTGTTGGTGGTAATTCAAAAATCAATTCTCCAAAATTCATTTTTATTTCTAGTCTGACGCGACACTTGAGCGCGTTTCGTAAAACTTATTACATTTTCAAAGACTTTAGTTTACACATACACAACTGAATAGAACTTACACATCTCCGATTTGTTTATATCTACATTTGAGTGAGGTGGATGGGGTGAGGTGGTATTTAATAGGGTATTAAATTCATCAACACAAGATAGAACACGAAACAATGGGTATTGAATAGAAGTGATTGTAGAAAGCCTATTGGTCCATATTTCTTGATGCTTCTATATTGGAGCGGAGTCTTGAGGTGGGTAGAATATAGTTGTGCATTAATTAGCTGTTGATTGCTGGTGTTGATTTCTTAATGTGTAGTGCCTCGCAAACGTCAAGCCGCCTGCTATCGCTGTATCTATCGATGATTTCTGTGTTGTTTACTAGGATTTCTCTGGCGATGGTTTGGTTGTGGGAAGAGATTATATGTTCCTTAATGGAGCCCTGTTGCTTATGCATCGTTAAACGCCTAGAAAGAGATGTTGTTGTCTTGCCTATATACTGGTTTTTTTTTGGAGCTTACAGTCCCCAAGAGGGCATTTGAAGGCATAGACGACGTTGGTCTCTTTTAAAGCGTTCTGCTTTGTGTCTGGAGAGTTTCTCATAAGTAGGCTGGCCGTTTTTCTGGTTTTATAGTAAATCGTCAGTTGTATCCTCTGATTTTTGTCTGTAGGGATAACGTTTCTATTAACAATATCTTTCAGGACCCTTTCCTCCGTTTTATGAGCTGTGGAAAAGAAGTTCCTGTAAAATAGTCTAATAGGGGGTATAGGTGTTGTGTTAGTTGTCTCTTCAGAGGTTGCATGGCGTTTCACTTTCCTTCTTATGATGTCTTCGACGAAACGATTGGAGAAGCCGTTGTTGACTAGGACCTGCCTTACCCTACAGAGTTCTTCGTCGACTTGCTTCCATTCTGAGCTGTGGCGTCGACTTGCTTCCATTCTTAGCTGTGGAGTCGACTTGCTTCCATTCTGAGCTATGGTCGACGAAGAACTCTGTAGGGTAAGGCAGGTCCTAGTCAACGACGGCTTCTCCAATGGTTTCGTCGAAGACATCATAAGAAGGAAAGTGAAACGCCATGCAACCTCTGAAGAGACAACTAACACAACATCTATACCCCCTATTAGACTATTTTACAGGAACTTCTTTCCACAGCTCATAAAACGGAGGAAAGGGTCCTGAAAGATATTGTTAATAGAAACGTTATCCCTACAGACAAAAATCAGAGGATACAACTGACGATTTACTATAAAACCAGAAAACGGCCAGCCTACTCATGAGAAACTCTCCAGACACAAAGCAGAACGCTTTAAAAGAGACCAACGTCGTCTATGCCTTCAAATGCCCTCTTGGGGACTGTAAGCTCCAAAAAACCCAGTATATAGGCAAGACAACAACATCTCTTTCTAGGCGTTTAACGATGCATAAGCAACAACTGGCCGACCCAGTATATAGGCAAGACAACAACATCTCTTTCTAGGCGTTTAACGATGCATAAGCAACAGGGCTCCATTAAGGAACATATAATCTCTTCCCACAACCAAACCATCGCCAGAGAAATCCTAGTAAACAACACAGAAATCATCGATAGATACAGCGATAGCAGGCGGCTTGACGTTTGCGAGGCACTACACATTAAGAAGTCAACACCAGCAATCAACAGCCAATTAATGCACAACTATATTCTACCCACCTCAAGACTCCGCTCCAATATAGAAGCATCAAGAAATATTGACCAATAGGCTTTCTACAATCACTTCTATTCAATACCCATTGTTTCGTGTTCTGTCTTGTGTTGATGAATTTAATACCCTATTAAATACCACCTCACCCCATCCACCTCACTTAAATGTATATGTAAACAAATCGGAGATGTGTAAGTTCTATTCAGTTGTGTATGTGTAAACTAAAGTCTTTGAAAATGTAATAAGTTTTACGAAACGCGCTCAAGTGTCGCGTCAGACTAGAAATAAAAATGAATTTTGGAGAATTGATTTTTGAATTACCACCAACAGTGAAAAGAAATGTACGAAAGATAGAGAAAATTCGTGTTAGAATTGTTAATCTTACTTTTTCGGTCATATTTAATAATATATGTCTACAGGAAAGACTGCTACCAAAATATATATATATATATATATATATATATATATATATATATATATATATATATATATATATATATATATATATATATATATATATATATAATATATATATACATATATAATCCTGTTTTACTTTGGGTCTGGGAATATCTTGCAAATATATGTATGGTGGCGGTAATGAACCCTAACTTTCTGCTTCACCTCGCCTCTCACCTGTCCCCCTCGGCCCCGCGGCTCACCCTCCCCACACCTCACCTCACCAGGGAGAGTGGGGCGGGGACTCTCCCACCACGAATACATTGTTATATCACACAATACATTGCCAAGGCGGCGGTGACCGGGGTGGTGTTCTCTGCCACTCCCGGCTTGGTTTATCTTTCATCTCCCGACCAACTTGTCCCCAGCGGCCCCTGACTATCAAAGATGCAGCTGCACATCGCCAGACACGATCTTCTGCCGGCCAGATGATGATAGTGCTCACAGGCGCTAGTCGTACATGGCGCGGAGGTCTGAACGTGTTCAGGTCCCAGGGCAGAGATTAACAAAATATTGATCATTCAGACCACCAGGAAGGGCAGGAGAGGTGGGGGCCCTGGCTGGGCAAGCCAGAGAGTGGAAGATGGGGAACACGTCCAACGTGGGGGGTTAGGTAACAATGGGTTAGGGAGCCCACCTGTAGGGCAGGGAGTGGTGGGTAGGGGGGCTCCAGTGGGGGTTTATCTTGAGATTATCTTGAGATGATTTCGGGGCTTAGCGTCCCCGCGGCCCGGTCCTCGACCAGGCCTCCTTTTTGTTATACACCCCCAGGAAGCAGCCCGTAGCAGCTGTCTAACTGACAGGTACATATTTACTGCTAGATGAACAGGGGGCATCAGGGTAAAAGAAACTGCCAATTTGTTTCCGCCTCCACATAAGGGGCATAACTGGCCGACCCCTCACAGTGTTCAAGAGAGAACTGGATAAGCACCTTCAGGGGATACCTGATCAACCAGGCTGTGACTCGTACGTCAGGCTGCGAGCAGCCGCGTCCAACAGCCTGGTTGATCAGTCCGGCAACCAGGAGGCCTGGTCGACGACCGGGCCGCGGGGACGCTAAGCCCCGGAAGCACCTCAAGGTAACCTCAAGGTAACCTCCACCGGGGATCGAATCCGGAACCTCAGGACCACGAATCCCGAGTGCTGTCCACTCAGTTGTCAGGGGAATTAGGGGCAGATCCATACGACCTGGAGGGGAGTGGGGGTAGGGGCCCCCACAAGGAAGGGGGTACAGTAGGGAGGGCCCCCGGCGGGGGAGGCACAGTAAAGCTCTTCAAATACTGTTTATCGCGACCATTAGCTGCCCCGTAATACTTTATGTAATGGTGGAAATAAATGTGATTGGACCCCGAACAAAATTTTATACTTAACGATAAAATCAACATTAATTAATGGCTCTCTGAACACAAAATATTTTAGCTTGAATATAATCTAATCAGACGCGAATATTTTTGTGCTGTTGCTTGTTGGTCGCAAGTTCATTGTTTACGTAAAGTCCTGTATGCATGAACAAATCCACAAGGGCCGTGACGAGGGTTCGAACTTACGTCCGAGAGGATCCCAGACGCGCCTTGATCGACTAAGCTACGTCATGGTCAAAAGAATTGCAACCGACGTAATCTGCAAATGGACGTATGTTCGAACCCTCGTCACGGTCCTTGTGGATTTGTTCATTTGATGCATCACGCTATTGTGATTTGTGTGTGTTACTTGCATGCATGTTTGTTGTTTAAAGGCATAATTGTATATATGATGAATGTGTAATGTATTATGATCACCTGTATAGCGAGTCTTGAGTGACATTAAGGGTGTGTGTGTGTGTGTGTGTGTACTCACCTATTTGTGTCTGCAGGATCGAGCATTGACTCTTGGATCCCGTCTTTCGAGCATCGGGTGTTTACAGCAATGACCCCGGTCCTATTTCCCTATCATACCTAATTTTATAATTATGAATAGTATTTGCTTCCACAACCTGTTCCTGAAGTGCATTCCATTTTTCCACTACTCTCACGCTAAAAGAAAACTTCCTAACATCTCTGTGACTCATGAGTTTCCAGCTTCCACCCATGTCCCCTCGTTCTGTTACTATTCCTTGTGAACATTTCGTCTCTGTCCACTCTGTCAATCAACCTGAGTATTGTATACGTTCCTATCATGTCCCCCTCTCCCTTCTTTTTTCTAGTGTCGTAAGGCACAGTTTCCTCAGGCGCTCCTCATACCCCATCCCTCGTAGCTCTGGGACGAGTCTCGTTGCAAACCTCTGAACCTTTTCCAGTTTCATTATATGCTTCTTCAGATGGGGACTCCATGATGAGGCGGCATACTCTAAGACTGGCCTCACGTAGGCAGTGTAAAGCGCCCTAAATGCCTCCTTACTTAGGTTTCTGAATGATGTTCTAACTTTTGCCAGTGCAGAGTACGCTGCTGTCGTTATCCTATTTATATGTGCTGCAGGAGATAGATTAAGTGTTACGTCCACGCCCAGGTCTCTTTCTCGCGTCGTTACAGGTAGGCAGTTCCCATTCATTGTGTACTGTCCCTTTGGTCTCCTATCACCTAGTCCCATTTCCATAACTTTACATTTGCTCGTGTTGAACTCCAGTAGCCATTTCTCAAATCATCTCTGCAACCTGTTCAGGTCCTCTTGGAGGATTCTGCAATCCTCATCTGTCACAATTCTTCTCATCAACTTTGCATCATCCGCAAACATCGACATGTAGAGCTCTAATCCTGTAAACTTGTCGTTAACATATATTAGAAATAGAATTGGTCCCAGCACCGATCCTTGATGCTTGCGGGGGTTGAGCTTTGGCTCTTTAGTCCCGCCTCTCAACTGTCGATCAACTGGTGTACAGATTCCTGAGCCTACTGGGCTCTGTCATATCTACATTTGAAACTGTGTATGGAGTCAGCCTCCATCACATCACTGCCTAATGCATTCTATCCATTAACCACTCTGACACTGAAAAAGTTCTTTCTAATGTCCCAGTGGCTCATATGGGTACTCAGTTTCCACCTGTGTCACCTTGTTCGCGTACCACCAGTGTTGAATGGTTTATTCTTGTCTACCCGGTCGATTCCCCTGAGGATTTTGTAGGTTGTGATCATGTCTCCCCTTACTCTTCTGTCTTCCAGTGTCGTAAGGTGCATTTCCCGCAGCCTTTCCTCGTAACTCATGCCTCTTAGTTCTTGGATTAGTCTAGTGGCATACCTTTGAACTTGTTCCAGCTTCGTCTTGTGCTTGACAAGGTACGGGCTCCATGCTGGGGCCGCATACTCCAGGATTGGTCCTACATATGTGGTGTACAAGATTCTGAATGATTCCTTACACAGGTTCCTGAACGCTGTTCTGATGTTAGCCAGCTTTGCATATGCTGCAGACGTTATTCTTTTTATGTGGGCTTCAGGAGACAGGTTTGGTGTGATATCAACTCCTAGATCTTTCTCTCTGTCCGTTTCATTAAGTACTTCATCTCCTATTCTGTATCCTGTGTCTGGCCTCCTGTTTTCACCGCCTAGTTTCATTACTTTGCATTTACTCGGGTTCAAATTGAACAACCATTTGTTGGACCATTCACTCAGTTTGTCTAGGTCATCTTGTAGCCTCGTACTATCATCCTGTTTCAATGGTGTGTGTGTGTGTGTGTGTGTGTGTGTGTGTGTGAGAGACTTCTTAATGATATTAAGAAATTTAAACAAAAAATACGTGAGAAGCCTTTTATGTCTTGTGGGTGGAGTCAAGTCATATAATTCCTTTTTTCCGGGGACAGGAAGCCTGTACTTTAAGTTAATTTATACTGAGATCTCACATTGGTCGAATTACTGATCTTTGCAAGGATGCCACACACAACAGTTACCTAACTTACGGACACCTATTTACTGCTAGGGGATCAGACGCATCAGATGAAAGGAAACATGCCAAACCATCTCTGTTTCCCCGTTCTCTCCCGTCCGGGTATCGAACTCTGTATCCCCGATTGTGAGCCGAAAACATAGACTCCAGTGGTGTGCAATTGTCCACTAGTTGGAGAAATTCTGGAGTTTTTTCCATATATCCTATCATATTTATTTTATATATATTGAAGAAAGATCAACTGTTACACATGTGTATAGATGTGGAGCGCGAGTAATCGTATGTGTACAAGGAACGTATTTAACCCAGATTGCCAGCAGCACAGCAGGACGCCTTAAGCACACACACACACGTCACTTGCCATCAGTAGTTATAACAACCAAAGCCAAGTGGAAGGTTTGCAGAAACATGGAGGCCTCATAATTTGATTATTCTCACTGATAATTGGTTGTTTCATCGCCCATTATATTGTAGTAGTAGGCGACCCCATTATATATCGATTCTAATAACAAGTGGATATACTTACCAATTCCTAGCAGTAAGGAAGATACGGGCTCACTGGTCTGCTGAAATAAGCAACCCTTCCTCCGAATAGACAGTACGTTTTAATACTAAATGTAATAAGTACAATCCTGACTATCGGCATAGTACATAATTACACTTAATCGCCAGCATCGCACCTAAATATTGTGAATATTACAGTTTACCTGAAAAGCTGTATAGAAAACCACGACCTAACCTAACCTTCTTAGTGTAGGAGGACAAGCATGTTAATAGCATTTATTGCTTCTTAATTACAATTACTACTTAACCTATAGCTATATTGACATTACAATTTTATAAAACTAATAAAAGAAAACTAAAGTCTCTCAATAAATTATAAACTAACTCAGGATATATCTTGAGGTTATCTTATAATTTTAAGAAGGATATTATAAAATTTTGTGTAAAATCTCTATTGTTTAATAAAACTGAAAAAGAAATTCTTTATATTTAAAACTTATGTATATAGAATTGAACACGAAAACTTCATCCTATAAATTTTGAGTGTATTAACAGAAAATGATATTATATGGGTAGGTAAATGTAACAGCACAATTAAGTATATATAAGCTATGCAGACAGTCAAGAATGTACTAATTACGATTAGTATTTAAACGTACCGTCCATTCGGAGTAAGGGTTGGAAATAAGGGAGTGGAGGCACTTACTATTCCTCTAAAGGAGAGATGGGGGTTGCGGCGGCAAGATGGACTCACCGATCTTCTGGAGGAAGGCGGCGTAGTTGTTGTGGACCACCGGGTCTGAGGGCCGGGCAGCTAACAGTGCCAGGTGGAGGCTCTCGGCCTCCGTGGAGCGTCCGGCCTCGCTGTAGAGCCCAGCCAGGGCCGACACGGCATCCCTGTTGGTTGCATCGTGGCGTAGACTCTCCTCCAGCAGCGTCACCGCCTCCACCATGCGACCCTGCTGCCTGGTGGGGAGACAAGGGAAGAGAGGATTATCTTCCAGTAACACTTCCAGATCCTCCCAAAATGCTATAGTGTTCGTTGGGTTGAAAGGCAGGACGAGCTGGTGGGAGGAATTCCCTTCCACCAGCACCTCTTTTTCAGACGCTTAAATAACTCAGATATCTAACTGCCTGCAACGTGAAATAAAACAAACGGGGCCTGAATTTAGTAGGAGCGAAGCTGGGCAAATTCTCAAGGGTGTATACTTTTCTGTAACGATCGGCATGCCAGCATGACGGCGCTCACGTTCACTCTCGCATTTGTTCCTTATCAGGAAAAACGCCGTGAGTGTGTGTGTGTGTGTGTGTGTGTGTGTGTGTACTCACCTAGTTGTGTTTGCAGGGGTTGAGCTCTGGCTCTTTGGTACCGCCTCTCAACCGTCAATCAACAGGTGTACAGGTTCCTGAGCCTATTGGGCTCTATCATATCTACACTTGAAACTGTGTATGGAGTCAGCCTCCACCACATTACTTCCTAATGCATTCCATTTGTCAACCACTCTGACACTAAAAAAGTTCTTTCTAAAATCTCTGTGGCTCATTTGGGCACTCAGTTTCTACCTGTGTCCCCTAGTGCGTGTGCCCCTTGTGTTAAATAGCCTGTCTTTATCAACCCTGTCGATTCCCGTGAAAATCGTGAATGTGGTGATCCTGTCCCCCCTAATTCTTCTGTCTTCAAACGAAGTGAGGTTTAATTCCTGAAGTCTGTCCTCGTAGCTCATACCTCTCACCTCGGGTATTAGTGTGGTGGCAAACCTTTGAACCTTTTCCAGTTTAGTCTTATGCTTGACTAGATATGGATTCCTTGTTGGAGCCGCATACTCCAGGATTGGTCTGACATATGTGGTATATAATGTTCTGAAAGATTCCTTACACAAGTTTCTAAAGGCCGTCCTTATGTTAGCCAACCTGGCATATGCTGCTGATGTTATCCACTTGATATGAGCTTCAGGGGACAGGTCTGGCGTGATATCAACCCCCAGGCCTTTCTCTCTCTCTCTGACTCTTGAAGTATCTCATCTCCCAAATGATACCTTGTAACTGGTCACCTGCTTCCTACCCCTATCTTCATTACATTACATTTGCTTGGGTTAAACTCAAACAGCCATTTGTTCGACCATTCCTGCAGCTTGTCTAGGTCTTCTTGAAGCCTCAAGCTGTCCTCCTCTGTCTTAATCCTTCTCATAATTTTGGCGTCGTCAGCAAACATTGAGAGGAATGAGTCTATACCCTCTGGGAGATCATTTACGTATATCAGAAACAGGATAGGTCAAAGCACAGAGCCCTGTGGGACTCCACTGGTGACTTCACGCCATTCTGAGGTCTCACCCCTCACTGTAACTCTCTGCTTCCTATTACTTAGGTACTCCCTTATCCACTGGAGCGCCCTACCAGTTACTCCTGCCTGTTTCTCCTGCTTATGCATCAACCTTTTATGGGGTACTGTGCCAAAGGCTTTCCGACACTCCAAAAAAATGCAGTCCGCCCATCCTTCTCTTTCTTACTTAATCTTTGTCACCTGATCGTAGAATTCTGTCAAGCCTGTAAGGCAAGATTTACCCTCCCTGAACCCATGTTGATGGGTTGTCACGAAGTCTCTTCTCTCCAGATGTGTTACTAGGTTTTTTCTCACAATCTTCTCCATCACCTTGCATGGTATACAAGTTAAGGACACTGGCCTGTAGTTCAGTGCCTCTTGTCTGTTACCCTTTTTGTATATTGGTACTACATTAACAGTCTTCCATATTTCTGGTAGGTCTCCCGTTTCCAGTGACCTACTATACACTATGGAGAGTGGCAAGCAAAGTGCTCCTGCACACTCTTTCAATACCCATGGTGAGATTCCGTCCGGCCCAACAGCTTTTCTCACATCCAGCTCCAATAGGTGCTTCTTCACCTCATCTCTTGTAATTTCGAACCTTTCCAAGGTCACCTGGTTTGCTGCCATCACTCCTAGCGCCGTGACATCTCCCTGTTCTATTGTAAAGACCTCTTGGAACCTTTTGTTGAGTTCTTCACACACCTTTTTGTCATTCTCTGTGTACCTGTTCTCGCCCACCCTAAGTTTCATCACCTGTTCCTTCACTGTTGTCTTCCTCCTGATGTGACTGTGTAATAGCTTTGGTTCGGTCTTGGCTTTATTAACTATATCATTTTCATACCTTTTCTCAGCTGCTCTTCTCACACTAACATACTCGTTCCTGGTTCTCTGGTATCTCTCTCTACTTTCTGGTGTTCTGTTATTACGGAAGTTCCTCCATGCCCTTTTGTTCAGCTCCTTTGCTTTCATACATTCCCTATTAAACCACGGATTCTTCCTTTGCTTCTCTGTTTTTTCCTGTCGGGCTGGGACAAACCTGCTTACAGCCTCTTGACATTTTTGGGTGACATAGTCCATCATGTCTTGTACGGACTTGGTTCCGAGTTCTGTGTCCCAATGTATATCCCATAGGAATTTATTCATCTCCACACACACATCTGTGTGTGTGTGTGTGTGTGTGTGTGTGTACTTTCCTTAGGAGCATAACCTCCCTACTCCCCCCTCTCAACCCCCCACAAGTCTCCAGTCCCCCCCCCTCCTCTCCACTCTCAATCCCCTACGAGTCCCCAGTACCACAACTGTACCATATAGGTTCACTGAAAATTAATTAAATAATTTGTTAATTTAAATGTAGTTTTAGTTTGACTTTTGATGTCAAGTTGTTCCATGTTAGAGACAATATTCCTGATATTATTTTATTTTAGCGATTGTGGTTTTCTTATGAAGTTGTTTTATTATGATAATAGAGGCAGGCACAACAAAGGCAGAACACGCTGAAAACACCTGCGACTACCCACCTACCACAGCGAAACATCTGTGACTACGGAACTACCACGGATAAATAGCTGTTTCAACAAGATTGCTCAGTAATCACAGGTGTTCCCCATTCAGCCTATATTCTGCTGGTCTCTGACGCTGACTCTGAATAATTCCTCCACTCTGTGTCATATTATCATGCGACAGGTCGTTACAAGACTACTCTCCGGTGTAACTTGGTTATTAAGGAATAATGTCTTCCCCGCTAATGGCTGTGTGAAGGTCAAGTTCACTCTCGGCGTTACACATGAGAGGACTTCCTTATACACGCGCACGTGCATGCAAGCACACACACACACACACACACACACACACACACACACACACACACACACACACACACACACACACACATCGACATCGAGCAGTTGGAACATGAAATACCACTAGGAGCTAGTGACCATTGTGTCCTAGTCTTTGACTACATGATGGAGCTTAAAATTGTGACCAAAGGACAAGAGGTCCGGGAAAGGAGACTTGATTACAGAAAAGGGGACTACAGAAGGATAAGGGACTACCTGGGAGAAGTGTAGTGGGAGGAAGAACTTAGAGGAAAAACAGTGCAAGGTATGATGAACCAAGTCATATTAAAATGCAAGGAGGCTGAAGAGAGATTTATTCCAACAATAAAGGAAAAAAGCAGGAGGGAATATAATAACCCATGGTTTAATAGACAGTGTCAGGAAGCAAAGGTGAGAAGCAGGAGGGAGTGGAGGAAGTTCAGAAGACAAAGGACAGAGGACAACAGGATTAGATGTAACAGAGCTAGGAATGATTACATTAACATAAGACGAGTGTCGGAAAGAAATTATGAGAATGATATTGCAGTCAAAGCGAAAAAGCAACCTAAACTACTACATAGCCATATAAGAAGGAAGATGTCGGTAAATGACCAAGTGACAAGACTGAGGAAAACAGAAGGGGCATATACAGAAAGCGACAAGGAAATCTGCGAGGTACTGAATGCAAAATTCCATGGAGTGTTCACAACCGAGCCTGAGCAGCTCCCATTGTTAGAAGAGATTACCCAAGATGAAAGACTATCAGATATAGATGTGACAGCAGAGGATGTAATGAAACAGTTGACAACACTGGATGCAAATAAAGCTGTTGGACCAGACAAAGTATCACCGTGGATACTTAAAGAGGCAGCGCAGCCTCTCAGCGTGCCTCTGGCAATGATCTTTAATGAGTCACTTATGTCGGGAGAATTGCCCAGTTGCTGGAAGGAGGCAAATGTCGTACCGATTTTCAAAAAAGGTGATAGGGAGGAGGCACTTAACTACAGACCCGTATCACTGACAAGCATCCCCTGCAAAATACTTGAAAGAATAATTAGGCTAAGACTTGTTGAGCACCTGGAGAGCATTGGGTTTGTAAACAAGCACCAACATGGGTTCTGGACAGGGAAATCATGCCTAACAAACCTTTTAGAATTCTATGATAAAGTAACAAGGATAAGGCAGGACAGAGAAGGCTGGGCAGACTGCATATTTCTTGACTGCCAAAAGGCCTTTGATACAGTACCGCACATGAGACTGCTATACAAACTTGAGAGGCAGGCAGGAGTAAGCGAAAAGGCCCTAGTATGGGTGAAGAACTACCTAATAGGAAGGAGCCAGAGGGTAATGGTAAGGGGCGAGAAGTCGGACTGGCGAACAGTAACAAGTGGAGTACCTCAAGGATCGGTGCTGGGACCAATCCTCTTTCTAATTTACGTAAATGATATGTTTACAGGAGTGGAATCATACATGTCAATGTTTGCGGATGACGCAAAATTAATGAGAAGAGTTGTGACAGACGAGGATTGTAGGATCCTCCAAGAGGACTTAAACAGGTTGCAGAGATGGTCAGGGAAATGACTACTGGAGTTTAACACCAGTAAATGTAAAGTTATGGAAATGGGATCAGGTGACAGGAGACCAAAGGGACAGTACACAATGAAGGGGAACAGCTTACCTGTAACGATTCGAGAAAGAGACCTGGGAGTGGATGTGACACCTAATCTAACTCCTGAGGCACATATAAATAGGATAACGACAGCAGCGTACTCTACACTGGCGAAAATTAGAACTTCATTCAGAAACCTAAATGAGGAGGCTTTTAGGGCGCTTTACACTGCCTACATGAGACCCGTCTTAGAGTATGCCGCGCCATCATGGAGCCCCCACCTGAAGAAACACATAAAGAAACTGGAGAAGGTTCAGAGGTTTGCGACGAGGCTTGTCCCAGAGTTACGAGGGATGGGATATGAAGAGCGTCTGAAGGAACTGAACCTTACGACACTAGAGAAAAGAAGGGAGAGAGGAGATATGATAGGGACATATAAAATACTCAGGGGAATTGACAAAGTGGAAATAGATGAAATGTTCACACGTAATAATAACAGAACGAGGGGACATGGGTGGAAACTGGAAACTCAGATGAGTCACAGAGATGTTAGGAAGTTTTCTTTTAGCGTGAGAGTAGTGGAAAAATGGAATGCACTTGGGGAACAGGTTGTGGAAGCAAATACTATTCATACTTTTAAAACTAGGTATGATAGGGAAATGGGACAGGAGTCATTGCTGTAAACAACCGATAGCTGGAAAGGCGGGATCCAAGAGTCAATGCTCAATCCTGCAAGCACAAATAGGTGAGTACAAATAGGTGAGTACACACACACACACACACACACACACACACACACACACACACACACACACACACACACACACACACACACACACAAAGTACCCACCTAAGGCACCCTCCCTCCCCCCCACCCCTCTCCTCCCACTCACCCCCCTCCTCCCACTCCCCCCTCCCCCCAGGACCTCCCTTCTCCCCCATCCCCCAAGCCCTCCCTTCTCCCACATGCCCTTCCGTCCCTCCCACCCACAAGCCCTCCATTCTCCCCCACCCCCCTAAGCTCCCCACTCTCCCCCACCCCACCTAAGCCTTCCCCTCTCCACCACTCCCCAAAACCCTCCCCTCTTCCTCAACCACCTCAGCCTTCCCTTTCCCCCCACGCCCCCCAAGCCCTCCTCACTTTATTGCCCCCACAAACCCCCCTTTCTCCCCCATCCCCACACCCCCCTCAACCCTCCCCCTCTCACCCACCCCCCCAACCCTCCCCCCCCTCACCCACTCCCCCTTCCCTCCCCCTCCCCCCTTCCCTCCCCTCACCCCCTACCCTCCCCCTCCCCCTACCCCCCCCAAGCCCTTCCTCCTCCACCAGTCTCCCCATACCAGATCCTCCCAGCTCCCGCTCACCCCAGACCCCACAGGTCCTCCCCAGAGGAGAAGCTAGGAGAGGAGAGTTAGTTTCAGGGCAATGTACTCGAACATAGATGGGATCACAAGCAAGGCAAGTGAACTAAGAGAAAGAGCACAAGAAGTGAACCCAGATGTAATTGGACTCACTGAAACAAAACTCTCTGGAATCATAACGAATGTCGTGTTTCCCCAGGAGTACACAATAATAAGGAAAGAGAGGGAAGGTAGGGGAGGAGGAGGAGTGGCCCTACTCATGAGAAAGGAATGGAGTTTTAAGGAGATGGCTATCCCGGGCTGTGAGGGTTCCAGAGACTACATAGCAGGCACCATGACAATGGAAGGACCAAGGATAGTAGTAGCAGTAATATATAATCCTCCACCAAATGACAGAAGACCCAGTCAAGAGTACGAAAGCAACAACATGGCAGTTAACACTATAATTGAGAGGGCAGCCTCTTCTGCCTGTAGAAATAGATCCCACCTGCTCATCATGGGGGACATCAATCACGGCAGGATTGATTGGGAGAACAAGGAACCGCATGGAGGCGAGGATACGTGGAGGGCCAAACTACTGGAGGTGGCGACTAGAAACTTCTTAACCCAGCATGTCAGTGAACCCACAAGGATGAGAGGAAACGACGAACCAGCGAGACTCGACCTGGTTTTCACCCTGAACGACTCTGACATAAGAGAAATCAGTTTTGAGGACCCAGTAGGAATGAGCGACCACAGTGTATTGGTGTTTGAGTACCTGATTGAAGAAGGGTTATTGAACTCGAGAAGGGATACCGAAACCAAAAGGTTAGCATACCGAAAGGGAAACTATGAGGAGATAAGAAAATGCCTAGCAGATATAGCATGGGAAACAGAGCTCAGGGAAAAGACGGCCCAAGATATGATGGAATACATCACGCAAAAATGCAAGGATGCGGCAAACAAGTTTGTCCCAGTCCAAAAGGAAAACAGTGAAATGAAGATGAGAAACCCATGGTTTAATCAGAGATGTAGGCTAGCTAAGCAGCAAAGTAAAAGGGCATGGAGAAACTATAGGAATAACAGGACACTGGAGAGCAGAGAAAGATACCAGAATGCCAGGAATGAATATGTTAGGATGAGAAGAGAGGCAGAAAGACAATACGAAAATGACATCGCAAGCAAGGCAAAGACTCAGCCTAAATTGCTGCATAGCCACATCAGGAGAAAAACAACAGTAAAGGAACAGGTTATGAAATTAAGGTTAGGGGCAGAAGGATTCACTACAAACGACAAGGAAGTGTGTGAGGAACTGAATAAGAAATTCCAGGAGGTCTTCACCTTAGAGCAAGGAGAAATGCCAGAGATAAGAGAGGGAATAGCTAACCAGGAACCACTGGAAGAGTTTGAGATTACCAGCGGGGAAGTAAGGAAGTATTTACTAGAATTGGATGTGACAAAGGCTATAGGTCCAGATGGAATCTCCCCTTGGATACTAAAGGAAGGAGCAGAAGAACTGTGCCTCCCGCTCTCCATGGTGTATAACAAATCACTGGCAACAGGGGAACTGCCAGAAATTTGGAAAGCAGCTAACGTAGTCCCGATATACAAGAAAGGGGATAGACAGGAGGCACTGAATTACAGACCAGTGTCCCTAACCTGCATACCATGCAAGTTGATGGAGAAGATTGTGCGAAGAAAGATAGTGGAACATCCGGAGCGAAAGAACTTTGTAACACAGCATCAACATGGATTCAGGGATGGCAGGTCCTGTCTCACAGGGTTACTTGAATTCTACGACCAGGCAACAAAAATAAGGCAAGAAAGAGAAGGGTGGGCAGACTGCATATTTTTGGATTGTCAGAAAGCCTTTGACACAGTGCCACACAAGAGGCTAGTGAAAAAACTGGAGATGCAGGCTGGAGTGAAAGGGAAGGTACTCCGTTGGATACAGGAGTACCTAAGTAACAGGAGACAACGAGTCAGTGTGAGGGGTGAGGTCTCAGATTGGCGAGACGCTACGAGTGGAGTACCGCAGGGGTCAGTCCTTGGACCTATACTGTTTCTGATATATGTAAATGATCTTCCAGAGGGTATAGCATCGTTTCTCTCAATGTTTGCCGATGATGCAAAAATTATGAGGAGGATTGAAACTGAGGACGATAGTAGGAGGCTACAAGATGTCCTAGACAGACTGAGTGAATGGTCCAACAAATGGCTGTTGAAGTTCAACCCGAGTAAATGCAAAGTAATGAAACTAGGTGGTGGAAATAGGAGGCCAAACACAGGATACAGAATAGGAGATGAAGTACTTAATGAAACGAACAGAGAGAAAGATCTAGGAGTTGATATCACACCAAACCTGTCTCCTGAAGCCCACATAAAAAGAATAACGTCTGCGGCATATGCGAGGCTGGCTAACATCAGAACAGCGTTCAGGAACCTGTGTAAGGAATCATTCAGAATCTTGTTCACCACATATGTAAGACCAATCCTGGAGTATGCGGCCCCAGCATGGAGCCCGTATCTTGTCAAGCACAAGACGAAGCTGGAAAAAGTCCAAAGGTACGCCACTAGACTAGTCCCAGAACTAAGAGGCATGAGTTACGAGGAAAGGCTGCGGGAAATGCACCTTACGACACTGGAAGACAGAAGAGTAAGGGGAGACATGATCACAACCTACAAAATCCTCAGAGGAATCGACCGGGTAAACAAGGATAAACTATTCAACACTGGTGGGACGCGAACAAGGGGACACAGGTGGAAACTGAGTACTCACATGAGCCACAGAGACGTTAGAAAGAACTTTTTCAGTGTCAGAGTAGTTAACGGATGGAATGCATTAGGCAGTGATGTGGTGGAGGCTGACTCCATACACAGTTTTAAATGTAGATATGATGGAGCCCAGTAGGCTCAAGAATTTGTACACCAGTTGATTGACAGTTGAGAGGCGGGACCAAAGAGCCAAAGCTCAACCCCCGCAAGCACAAATAGGTGAGTACAAATAGGTGAGTACACACACACACACACACACACACACACACACACACACACACATACACACACACACACACACACACACACACTCACACACACACACACACACACACACACACTCACACACACACACACACACACACACACACACACACACACACACACACACACACACACACACACACACACACTACCAAGCACTGTTAATTTATCTTATTACATCTTGGCGCTCTTACATCATGCCTCAAGCGGCAATAACATGAGTCGGCACATGCTGGTTATGCCCAGCTTGGCTGTCCTCTGAAATTGTGCCTTCTCACTTAAATACATATATACCAATAGGAGAGTGTGCCCAAGACTCTAGGCCTGACGCTTGGAGCTAGCCTCACAAACATTTGCAGGGGGATTGGCGTAGTTTGGGTAGGCCTAAAGTAAACACTAAGAAATATTAGTAATTATAGCCACCCCCGTCCCCCAGGCGATTTTCGTGACGTCAAGTGGGAAATATATGGTGTGATTTCCATAGAGTTGTAGTGATTTTAATGTATTTTCTGAGAGAAGGGAAAGTCTGCGAAGCAGGGACGGGAAGGGGAAGGAGGACGAGAGGGGGGGGGGGGGCAGAAGGAAAAAATAAGAAAAATTTAAATGGAAAACGGATAAAAGAAAATAATAGACATTAGGCCCATACATTTGTTTCATTACTTCTTAATAGTCCATTTTCGTAGAGAGAGAGAGAGAGAGAGAGAGAGAGAGAGAGAGAGAGAGGGAGAGAGAGAGAGAGAGAGAGAGAGAGAGAGAGAGAGAGAGAGAGAGAGAGAGAGAGAGAGAGAGAGAGAAAGAGAGGATGAGGACGAAGGGGGGAAAGGCGTGAATAGTGGGGAAGAGGGTGAAAGAGGGAGGAAGAGACGCGCCTACCCCTTCTATATAAATAAATTTAAATTGTCAGTTGGAGGGGGAGGTTACGGAAATGGGATTGATGGTGGGGGGGGGGATAACAGATAAGATGAGTGGGGAAAGAGGAAAAGAAAGGTGGAATAGGAGACGAAGGCGAAGGCGACTATCCCTCACACCGGCGGCTACTCATCCTAGTAGATTCATCATAATACTTGAAGGTTAAAGAAACATTATTCAAGTACTCAAAATAAAGTCTGAATCACGAGAAAATGAAACGCCCAACCTGATCAAGAGTCGTACAGATTCCCGTTTTCCCGCCGGCAAATGTCGTCTGCCTGGCTAGGAGGCCCTGGTCGAGGACCGGGCCGCGGGAAGGCTAAGCCCCGAAATCATGGCAAGGTAAAGTACCCCGCCAGAGAAGGGATCTTCAGAGCTTCGGGACTGCTGGAAATCGCTGCTCCTCGTAATGTGTTCGTGCCTATTTCCCTCACAAGGAAGATGAGCCAGTAGACGACCCTTCAGGGAAACACCACCATAGTGACGTATTCCCTAGTACAACCTGTCATCAGGCTACTAACCCTTCTAGGATTATATCACAGTATTTGACGTATTCGATGCAACAATGCATTGATTTTTTTTGGCCAAAGATCGCTACTAATCACGATTTCCTAGAATTTTCACGCGATCAGACATTGCTATTTCAACATTGTACAGCTCGATTTGGGAACTTTTTTTTTTTAAGCTCAAAACCCCTTCATTTTCCTGCATTAAACTGCATCTGTCAATCTTTCCAACCCTAGTCAGTTGTTGACCAGACCACACACTAGAAAGTGAAGGGACGACGACGTTTCGTCGTCGTCCCTTGAGAATGGTCCAGGACGGTCCGGGACATCGACTTGAGAATGGTCCAGGACGGTCCGGGACATCGACTTGAGAATGGTCCAGGACGGACCGAAAGGTCGTCGTCCCTTCACTTTCTAGTGTGTGGTCTGGTCAACAGACTTCAGCCACGTTATTGTGACTCCTCGTCTGCCTTGTCAATTGTTAAGGATCCACCGGCTGATTCAAACATCCCGGTCCGTCCTCCAACACGTGCGAGTGAGGAGAATGTGGCGCCAGAGAAGCAGCGACAGACCTTTTTTTGTTTTCTCAAAACATCATTTGGCACCACCAGACACAAGACGTTGACCTAGATCAATTTTGGCATCGCTATACATATTTGGCACTTGTGTGGCATAATTACCAACATCGAGAAGGGTCTGCATCCGCCTTTGGGATCAAACAACGGGTTCGCTACATACAACGGGATCGCCACAAACATCGGGATCGCCACAAACAACGGGATCGCCACAAACAACGGGTTCACCACAAACAACGGGTTGGCCACAAACAACGGGATCACCACGAAAAAACGTCCTCGCCACAAACAACGGGTTGGCCACTAACAACGGGATCGCCACAAACAACGGGATCGCCACAAACAACGGGATCGCCACAAACAACGGGTTGGCCAAAAACAACGGGTTGGCCACAAACAACGGGATCACCACGAAAAAACGTCATCACCACAAACAACGGGTTGGCCACTAACAACGGGTTGGCCACAAACAACAGGTTGACCACAAACAACGGGATTGCCACAAACAACGGGTTGGCCACAATCAACGGGTTGGCCACAAACAACGGGATTGCCCCAATCAACGGGTTGGCCACAAACAACGGGTTGGCCACAAACAACGGGTTGGCCACAAACAACGGGTTGGCCACAAACAACAGGTTGGCCACAAACAACGGGTTGGCCACAAACAACGGGATTGCCACAATCAACGGGTTGGCCACAAACAACGGGTTGGCCACAAACAACGGGTTGGCCACAAACAACGGGTTGGTCACAAACAACGGGTTGGCCACAAACAACGGGTTGGCCACAAACAACGGGTTGGCCACAAACAACGGGTTGGTCACAAACAACGGGTTGGCCACAAACAACGGGTTGACCACAAACAACGGATTGGCCACAAACAACGGGTTGGCCACAAACAACGGGTTGACCACAAACAACGGATTGGCCACAAACAACGGGTTGGCCACAAACAACGGGTTGGCCACAATCAACGGGTTGGCCACAAACAACGGGATTGCCACAATCAACGGGTCGGCCACAAACAACGGGTTGGTCACAAACAACGGGTTGGCCACAATCAACGGGTTGGCCACAATCAACGGGTTGGCCACAAACAACGGGATTGCCACAATCAACGGGTTGGCCACAAACAACGGGTTGGCCACAAACAACGGGTTGGCCACAAACAATGGGTTGGCCACAAGCAACAGGTTGGCCACAAACAACGGGTTGGCCACAAACAACGGGATTGCCACAATCAACGGGTTGGCCACAAACAACGGGTTGGCCACAAACAACGGGTTGGCCACAAACAACGGGTTGGTCACAAACAACGGGTTGGCCACAAACAACGGGTTGGCCACAAACAACGGGTTGGTCACAAACAACGGGTTGGCCACAATCAACGGGTTGGCCACAATCAACGGGTTGGCCACAAACAACGGGATTGCCACAATCAACGGGTTGGCCACAAACAACGGGTTGGCCACAAACAACGGGTTGGCCACAAACAACGGGTTGGCCACAAGCAACAGGTTGGCCACAAACAACGGGTTGGCCACAAACAACGGGATTGCCACAAACAACGGGTTGGCCACAAACAACGGGTTGGTCACAAACAACGGGTTGGCCACAAACAACGGGTTGACCACAAACAACGGGTTGGCCACAAACAACGGGTTGGCCACAAACAACGGGTTGGCCACAAACAACAAATTTTATGCAATATAAATAATGAGCAATCAAAGCCTCATACATACGCCAAGGGTGGTGTATCTGATATTATATTGGTAATATAAACATTTCTATATAAATTTTGGTATTTAGACCTTGTAATTTGTTTATTTTTCTCTCTCACATTATATATATATATATATATATATATATATATATATATATATATATATATATATATATATATATATATATATATATATATATATATATATGAATGAAAACTCACACCTGGGGACTCATATATCAAAAACTCATATAGTCCTGGGGACCATTCAGGCTTGTTCGCATATATATATATATATATATATATATATATATATATATATATATATATATATATATATATATATATATATATATATATATATATATATATATATATTTAATATATATATAATGTATATGCACTTTTCTAACCACAATGAATGTGGATAATAATACTTAATCCACTTAGGCAATAGGAGCCTCGAACCATCGACCACCAGAACGGTAGCCAGCAGCTGTAACCACTAAGCTACTGAACGAACCACAACAAGAGTGGCCCTCGTAGATGCCCAACTGGTATCCAATTGAGACTGAAGTGCCGCCACTTGAGCACAGAGGCACCAGGAGATCTACGCCCCAGTCATATATATGTGCTCAGTGGCACCCCTGTGGGAGGCCTAAACTGCCAAAATGGATTACAGTTGTGTATCTTCCAGATTCTCTCATATTGTGGAGTGTTCAGTAGCTCAGTGGTTAGCTCTGCTGGCTCATGCTGTTCTGGTGGTCACTGGTTCGAAGCTCCTAATGCCAGAGTGAATGAAATTCACTCCATGTTTAGATAGAGTGAAGATAGACTCCATGTTTAGACCCAAGGCCACATCGTGTTAGAGAAAGTGTTCCTTGCAAGAATTGCTTATGTTTTGTGTAACTGCCTTTTCCACCTGACCAAGGTGGTGAACACTGAGCACCTGAGTCATGTCACTGGGGGACTCCCTCCCCTGGTGTAGGTGGGAGATATAACTGTGGACTCCCTCCCCTTGTGTAGGTAGAAGATATAACAGTGGACTCCCTCCCCTGGTGTAGGTGGGAGATATAACGGTGGACTCCCTCCCCTGGTGTAGGTGGGAGATATAACTGTGGACTCCCTCCCCTTGTGTAGGTAGAAGATATAACAGTGGACTCCCTCCCCTGGTGTAGGTGGGAGATATAACGGTGGAATCCCTCCCCTGGTGTAGGTGGGAGATATAACGGTGGACTCCCTCCCCTGGTGTAGGTGGGAGATATAACGGTGGAATCCCTCCCCTGGTGTAGGTAGAAGATATAACAGTGGACTCCCTCCCCTGGTGTAGGTGGGAGATATAACGGTGGACTCCCTCCCCTGCTGTAGGTGGGAGATATAACGGTGGACTCCCTCCCCTGGTGTAGGTAGAAGATATAACAGTGGACTCCCTCCCCTGGTGTAGGTGGGAGATATAACAGTGGACTCCCTCCCCTGGTATAGGTGGGAGATATAATGGTGGACTCCCTCCCCTTGTGTAGGTAGAAGATATAACAGTGGACTCCCTCCCCTGGTGTAGGTGGGAGATATAACGGTGGACTCCCTCCCCTGGTGTAGGTGGGAGATATAACGGTGGAATCCCTCTCCTGGTGTAGGTGGGAGATATAACGGTGGACTCCCTCCCCTTGTGTAGGTAGAAGATATAACAGTGGACTCCCTCCCCTGGTGTAGGTGGGAGATATAACGGTGGACTCCCTCCCCTTGTGTAGTTAGAAGATATAACAGTGGACTCCCTCCCCTGGTGTAGGTGGGAGATATAACGGTGGACTCCCTCCCCTTGTGTCGGTAGAAGATATAACAGTGGACTCCCTCCCCTGGTGTAGGTGGGAGATATAACGGTGGACTCCCTCCCCTTGTGTAGGTAGAAGATATAACGGTGGACTCCCTCCCCTGGTGTAGGTGGGAGATATAACGGTGGACTCCCTCCCCTGGTGTAGGTGAGAGATATAACGGTGGACTCCCTCCCCTGGTGTAGGTGAGAGATATAACAGTGGACTCCCTCCCCTGGTGTAGGTGGGAGATATAACGGTGGACTCCCTTCCCTGGTGTAGGTAGAAGATATAACAGTGGACTCCCTCCCCTGGTGTAGGTGGGAGATATAACGGTGGACTCTCTCCCCTGGTGTAGGTAGAAGATATAACAGTAGACTCCCTCCCCTGGTGTAGGTGGGAGATATAACGGTGGACTCCCTCCCCTGGTGTAGGTGAGAGATATAACGGTGGACTCCCTCCCCTTGTGTAGGTAGAAGATATAACGGTGGAATCCCTCCCCTGGTGTAGGTGGAAGATATAACAGTGGACTCCCTCCCCTGGTGTAGGTGGGAGATATAACAGTGTACTCCCTCCCCTGGTGTAGGTGGGAGATATAACAGTGCACTCCCTTCCCTGGTGTAGGTGGAAGATATAACAGTGGACTCCCTCCCCTGGTGTAGGTGGGAGATATAACAGTGGACTCCCTCCCCTGGTGTAGGTGAAAGATATAACAGTGGACTCCCTCCCCTGGTGTAGGAGGAAGATATAACAGTGGACTCCCTCTCCTGGTGTAGGTGGGAGATATAACAGTGGACTCCCTCCCTTGGTGTAGGAGGAAGATATAACAGTGGACTCCCTCCCTTGTTGTAGGAGGAAGATATAACAGTGGACTCCCTCCCCTGGTGTAGGTGGGAGATATAACGGTGGACTCCCTCCCCTGGTGTAGGAGGGAGATATAACAGTGGACTCCCTCCCCTGGTGTAGGTGGAAGATATAACAGTGGACTCCCTCCCCTGGTGTAGGTGGAAGATATAACAGTGGACTCTCTCCCCTGGTGTAGGAGGAAGATATAACAGTGGACTCCCTCCCCTGGTGTAGGTGGGAGATATAACGGTGGACTCCCTTCCCTGGTGTAGGAGGAAGATATAACAGTGGACTCCCTCCCCTGGTGTAGGTGGGAGATATAACGGTGGACTCCCTCCCCTGGTGTAGGTGGAAGATATAACAGTGGACTCCCTCCCCTGGTGTAGGTGGGAGATATAACGGTGGACTCCCTCCCCTGGTGTAGGTGGGAGATATAACGGTGGACTCCCTCCCCTGGTGTAGGTGGAAGATATAACAGTGGACTCCCTCCCCTGGTGTAAGAGGAAGATATAACAGTGGACTCCATTTTTTTTAGATTCTCCCGACACTCTCTTTTTCTCTCCAGTTATTTAAATACATGATATCGGGATTCGAGCCCAGTTTGACCCAAGTGGGAATATCTGGCTACCCGCGGCCAGATGCAGCGATAACGAAGCCCGGAAACCCGTGAATAAGACTATAAGACTTAATAAGATATAAGACTATAAGATTATAAGATAAGCAATAAGACTACCTACTTCAGTCTTATTGCAATAAGGAAGCTTATTACATTGCGACCAAACTTAATGCAATTCCCGTCTCGTTTTGGAGATAGATTTTTGTCACTCAGAATACTTATGTTATGGGGTTATTGTCCTTTGTATTGGGTATTTGTTTATTTTTGTTTACTGATGCAATTACTTCTACAAAGGTGATTGGATTTACAGAAAAAGTTTCACACAAAGCAGTGTTTATATAACACCTCGGATGAGTTTGAATATCAACAATTGCGGCCATTTGTTACGAAATTATAGCGTTTTGAACAATGAAATGTAACCTTTGAAGTTTATATGGGCGTATACTGGGGATTATTGGTGCATGTTTATATACTGCTTTAGTTTATATATATATATATATATATATATATATATATATATATATATATATATATATATATATATATATATATATATATATATGAAAGTGGTAGAGCAAGAGCATTTGAAAGTTCAAATACTCTTGCTGTACCACTGTACCACCACCCCACAAAGCTGAGTGCTGTACCACTGTACCACCACCATCAGAGTGCATTCGGATTTTGTGGTCAACTATTTCATCTAGTCCAGGTTTATGCCATAGAACATAAGCTAAGGGAACCCAAGGGTTCCTTAGCCAGAGCCGCACTACTTGGCCTAGTATGCAAGGGGCCGATTTGGCTAACAGACAGAGTGATTTTCGTTATTTTTAACTATTTCTTTTCAAATTTGTTTATTCTAATTAATTTTATATTATACTAAGAACATGAACTACTGACGTTGCTAGGTTAGATTGGTGGAGGTGTGTAGCATATCTATAAATGGTGTGTATTGTGGTGAGTGGACTGTGTACCATACAACGCTGTAACTAGGTACGGTACTGGTACGGTTCGGTACGGTGTAACTAGGTACGGTACTGGTACGGTTCGGTACGGTGTAACTAGGTACGGTACTGGTACGGTTCGGTACGGTGTAACTAGGTACGGTACTGGTACGGTTCGGTACGGTGTAACTAGGTACGGTACTGGTACGGTTCGGTACGGTGTAACTAAGCTGATACTGTTCCTCCTGTGAGGTGTACAACTTGTGCTCGTGTGGGGCGTGGAGGGTGTAGGCAGTCAGAAATGATCACGTATCTGCTGTAAGAGGTTAACCAGAAAGCAGAGGACACGAAAGATGGTGTAGCTTAAGTATCACTTACTGTCTGAGGTTGGCCAAGTTGTAGTAGGCGTGGGCGTGGTGAGGGTGGGCCTTCAGGGCCATCCGGAAGTGGTTCTCGGCCTCCGAGGTGTCGTTAAGAAGTGTGCCCAGGTTGTTGTGGGCGCTGGAGTGCCCCGGCCACAGTCTTAGGGAGAGAGCCGGTGGTCAGCACCTGGATATGAGGGGGAGGGGCCAGCACCTACAGAGATGGAGTCCGAACCCATACAGAGGTAAACAAAAGGCAAACATTGGAAAGCGAAGATCGCGAGACTAGTCAGAGTTTGTGGAGATATATAAAAAAAACTATATTGTACGGAACAAGTTTGGTGGAGTTACCTGGCCAGACCTGTGGGTGCGTGTGAGCCACACTCATCACCAACAGGTGCAGCGGTGTAGACAGAAACACAGCCAGGGACTCCTTGATGGTCGGTTTTGATATAGAATATTGTCACTAGGATAATAGAGTTGGAGCTACATAATAATGGACATTATATATATATATATATATATATATATATATATATATATATATATATATATATATATATATATATATATATATATATATATATATATATATATATATCCATGAATTATCAACCATTTTTTTCCAAACCAATATTTAAAGTTCAATTTTAAAATTAAAGTTGAACACTTTAATATTCCCTTTGTTATACTATTTCACACACCTGTACACTTCACGCACCTGTACACTTCACGCACCTGTACACTTCACGCACCTGTACACTTCACGCACCTGTACACTTCACGCACCTGTACACTTCACGCACCTGTACACTTCACACACCTGTACACTTCACGCACCTGTACACTTAACGCACCTGTACACTTCACGCACCTGTACACTTCACGCACCTGTACACTTCACGCACCTGTACACTTCACGCACCTGTACACTTCACACACCTGTACACTTCACGCACCTGTACACTTCACGCACCAGTACACTTCACGCACTTGTACACTTCACGCACCTGTACACTTCACGCACCTGCACACTTCACGCACCTGTACACTTCACGCACTTGTACACTTCACGCACCTGTACACTTCACGCACCTGTACACTTCACGCACCTGTACACTTCACGCACCTGTACACTCCAGGCACCTGTACACTTCACGCACCTGTACACTTCACGCACCTGTACACTTCACGCTGATGTACACTTCACACACCTGCACACATCACGCACCTGTACACTTCACGCACCTGTACACTCCAGACACCTGTACACTTCACGCACCTGTACACTTCACGCACCTGTACACTTCACGCTCCTGTACACTTCACGCACCTGTACACTTCACGCACCTGTACACTCCAGGCACCTGTACACTTCACGCACCTGTACAATTCACGCACCTGTACACTTCATGCACCTGTACACTTCACGCACCTGTACACTTCACGCACCTGTACACTTCACGCTCCTGTACACTTACCACACCTGTACACTTCACGCACCTGTATACTTCACACGACTGTACACTTCACGCACCTGTACACTTCACGCACCTGTACACTTCACGCTCCTGTACCCTTCACACACCTGTACACTTCACGCACCTGTACACTTCACGCACCTGTACACTTCACGCACCTGCACACTTCACGCACCTGCACACTTAACGCACCTGTACACTTCACGCACCTGTACACTTCACGCACCTGTACACTTCACGCACCTGTACACTCCAGGCACCTGTATACTTCACGCACCTGTACACTTCACGCACCTGTACACTTCACGCACCTGAACACTTCACGCTCCTGTACACTTCACGCACCTGTACACTTCACGCACCTGCACACTCCAGGCACCTGTACACTTCACGCACCTGTACACTTCACGCACCTGTACACTTCACGCACCTGTACACTCCACGCACCTGTACACTTCACGCTCCTGTACACTCCACGCACCTGTACACTTCACGCACCTGTACACTTCACGCACCTGTACACTTCACGCTCCTGTACACTACACGCACATGTACACTTCACGCACCTGTACACTCCAGGCACCTGTACACTCCCCGCACCTGTACACTCCAGGCACCTGTACACTTCACGCACCTGTACACTTCACGCACCTGTACACTTCACGCACCTGTACACTTCACGCACATGTACACTCCATGCTCCTGTATACTTCACGCACCTGTACACTTCACGCACCTGTACACTCCACGCACCTGTACACTTCACGCACCTGTACACTCCAAGCTCCAGTACACTTCACGCACCTGTACACTTCACGCACCTGTACACTCTCACGCACCTGTACACTTCACGCACCTGTACACTCCAGGCACCGGTATACTTCACGCATCTGTACACTTCACGCACCTGTACACTTCACGCACCTGTACACTCCACGCTCCGGTATACTTCACGCACCTGTACACTTCACGCACCTGTACACTTCACGCACCTGTACACTTCACGCACCTGCACACTTCACTCACCTGTACACTTCACACACCTGTACACTTCACGCACCTGTACACTTCACGCACCTGTACACTTCACGCACCTGTACACTTCACACATATGTACACTTCACGCACCTGTACACTTCTCGCACCTGTACACTTCACGCACCTGTACACTTCAAGCACCTGTACACTTCACGCACCTGTACACTCCACGCACCTGTACACTTCACGCACCTGTAAACTCCACGCTCCTGTACATTTCACGCACCTGTGCACTCCAGGCACCTGTACACTTCACGCACCTGTACACTCCAGGCACCTGTACACTCCACGCACCTGTACACTTCACGCACCTGTACACTTCAGGCACCTGTACACTTCACGCACCTGTACACTTCACGCACCTGTACACGTCATGCACCTGTACACTTCACGCTCCTGTACACTTTACGCACCTGTACACTTCACGCACCTATACACTCCAGGCACCTGTACACTCCCCGCACCTGTACACTCCAGGCACCTGTACACTTCACGCACCTGTACACTTCACGCACCTGTACACTTCACGCACCTGTACACTTCACGCACCTGTACACTTCACACACCTGAACACTTCACGCACCTGTACACTTCACGCACCTGTACACTCCAGGCACCTGCACACTTCACGCACCTGTACACTTCACGCACCTGTACACTTCACGCTCCTGTACACTTCACGCACCTGTACTCTTCACGCACCTGTACACTCCAGACACCTGTACACTCCCCGCACCTGTACACTCCAGGCACCTATACACTTCACGCACCTGTACACTTCACGCACCTGTACACTCCACGCACCTGTACACTTCACGCACCTGTACACTTCACGCACCTGTACACTTCACGCACCTGTACACTTCACGCACCTGTACACTTCACGCACTTGTACACTTCACGCACCTGTACACTTCACGCACCTGTACACTCTACGCACCTGTACACTTCACGCACCTGTACACTCCAAGCTCCTGTACATTTCACGCACCTGTACACTTCACGCACCTGTGCACTCCACGCACCTGTACACTTCACGCACCAGTACACTCCAGGTACCTGTACACTTCACGCATCTGTACACTTCACGCACCTGTACACTTCACGCACCTGTACACTCCACGCTCCTGTACAATTCACGCACCTGTACACTCCACGCACCTGTACACTCCACGCATCTGTACACTCCACGCACCTGTACACTTCACGCACCTGTACACTCCACGCTTCTGTACACTTCACGCATCTGTACACTCCACGCACCTGTACACTCCACGCACCTGTACACTTCACGCACCTGTACACTTCACGCACCTGTACACTTCACGCACCTGTACACTCCAGGCACCTGTCACACTTCACGCACCTGTACACTTCACGCACCTGTACACTAACCGCACCTGTACACTTCACGCTCCTGTACACTTCACGCACCTGTACACTTCACGCACCTGTACACTTCACGCACCTGTACACTTCACGCACCTGTACACTTCACGCACCTGTACACTTCACACACCTGTACACTTCACGCACCTGTACACTTCAGGCACCTGTACACTTCACGCACCTATACACTTCACGCACCTGTACACTTCACGCACCTGTACACTTCACGCTCCTGTACACTACACGCACCTGTACACTTCACGCACCTGTACACTCCAGGCACCTGTACACTCCAGGCACCTGTACACTTCACGCACCTGTACACTTCACGCACCTGTACACTTCACGCACCTGTACACTTCACGCACATGTACACTCCACGCTCCTGTATACTTCACGCACCTGTACACTTCACGCACCTGTACACTCCACGCACCTGTACACTTCACGCACCTGTACACTCCAAGCTCCAGTACACTTCACGCACCTGTACACTTAACGCACCTGTACACTCTCACGCACCTGTACACTTCACGCACCTGTACACTCCAGGCACCTGTATACTTCACGCATCTGTACACTTCACGCACCTGTACACTTCACGCACCTGTACACTCAACGCTCCTGTATACTTCACGCACCTGTACACTTCACGCACCTGTACACTTCACGCACCTGTACACTTCACGCACCTGTACTCTTCACGCACCTGTACACTCCAGACACCTGTACACTCCCCGCACCTGTACACTCCAGGCACCTATACACTTCACGCACCTGTACACTCCAGTCACCTGTACACTCCACGCACCTGTACACTTCACGCACCTGTACACTTCAGGCACCTGTTCACTTCACGCACCTTTACACTTCACGCACCTGTACACGTCACGCACCTGTACACTTCACGCTCCTGTACACTTTACGCACCTGTACACTTCACGCACCTGTACCCTCCAGGCACCTGTACACTCCCCGCACCTGTACACTCCAGGCACCTGTACACTTCACGCACCTGTACACTTCACGCACCTGTACACTTCACGCACCTGTACACTTCACGCACCTGTACACTTCACACACCTGTACACTTCACGCACCTGTACACTTCACGCACCTGTACACTCCAGGCACCTGTACACTTCACGCACCTGTACACTTCACGCACCTGTACACTTCACGCTCCTGTACACTTCACGCACCTGTACTCTTCACGCACCTGTACACTCCAGACACCTGTACACTCCCCGCACCTGTACACTCCAGGCACCTATACACTTCACGCACCTGTACTCTTCACGCACCTGTACACTCCAGACACCTGTACACTCCCCGCACCTGTACACTCCAGGCACCTATACACTTCACGCACCTGTACACTTCACGCACCTGTACACTCCACGCACCTGTACACTTCACGCACCTGTACACTTCACGCACCTGTACACTTCACGCACCTGTACACTTCACGCACCTGTACACTCCAAGCTCCTGTACATTTCACGCACCTGTACACTTCACGCACCTGTACACTCCACGCACCTGCACACTTCACGCACCAGTACACTCCAGGCACCTGTGCACTTCACGCATCTGTACACTTCACGCACCTGTACACTTCACGCACCTGTACACTCCACGCTCCTGTACACTTCACGCACCTGTACACTCCACGCACCTGTACACTCCACGCACCTGTACACTCCACGCACCTGTACACTTCACGCACCTGTACACTTCACGCACCTGTACACTCCACGCTCCTGTACACTTCACGCACCTGTACACTCCACGCACCTGTACACTCCACGCACCTGTACACTCCACGCACCTGTACACTCCACGCACCTGTACACTTCACGCACCTGTACACTCCACGCTCCTGTACACTTCACGCACCTGTACACTCCACGCACCTGTACACTCCACGCACCTGTACACTTCGCGCACCTGTACACTTCACGCACCTGTACACTTCACGCACCTGTACACTCCAGGCACCTGTCACACTTCACGCACCTGTACACTTCACGCACCTGTACACTTCACACATATGTACACTTCACGCACCTGTACACTTCTCGCACCTGTACACTTCACGCACCTGTACACTTCAAGCAACTGTACACTTCACGCACCTGTACACTCCACGCACCTGTACACTTCACGCACCTGTAAACTCCACGCTCCTGTACACTTCACGCACCTGTACACTCCAGGCACCTGTACACTTCACGCACCTGTACACTCCAGGCACCTGTACACTCCATGCACCTGTACACTTCACGCACCTGTACACTTAAGGCACCTGTACACTTCACGCACCTGTACACTTCACGCACCTGTACACTTCACGCACCTGTACACTTCACGCACCTGTACACTACACACACCTGTACACTTCACGCACCTGTACACTTCATGCACCTGTAAACTCCAGACACCTGTACACTTTACGCACCTGTACACTTCACGCACCTGTACACTTCACGCTCCTGTACACTTCACGCAAATGTACTCTTCACGCACCTGTACACTCCAGACACCTGTACACTCCCCGCACCTGTACACTCCAGGCACCTATACACTTCACGCACTTGTACACTTCACGCACCTGTACACTTCACGCACCTGTACACTCTACGCACCTGTACACTTCACGCACCTGTACACTCCAAGCTCCTGTACATTTCACGCACCTGTACACTTCACGCACCTGTACACTCCACGCACCTGTACACTTCACCCACCAGTACACTCCAGGCACCTGTACACTTCACGCATCTGTACACTTCACGCACCTGTACACTTAACGCACCTGTACACTCCACGCTCCTGTACACTTCACGCACCTGTACACTCCACGCACCTGTACACTCCACGCACCTGTACACTCCACGCACCTGTACACTTCACGCACCTGTACACTCCACGCTCCTATACACTTCACGCACCTGTACACTCCACGCACCTGTACACTCCACGCACCTGTACACTCCACGCACCTGTACACTTCACGCACCTGTACACTTCACGCACCTGTACACTTCACGCACCTGTACACTTCACGCACCTGTACACTCCACGCACCTGTGCACTTCACGCACCTGTACACTTCACGCACCTGTACACTCCACGCACCTGTGCACTTCACGCACCTGTACACTTCACGCACCTGTACACTTCACGCTCCTGTACACTTCACGCACCTGTACACTTCACACACCTGTACACTTCACGCACCTGTACATTTCATACACCTGTACACTTTACGCACCTGTACACTCCACGCACCTGTACACTCCACGCACCTGTACACTCCACGCACCTGTACACTTCACGCACCTATACACTCCACGCACCTGTACACTTCACGCACACGCACACATCACGCACCTGTACACTTCACGCACCTGTACACTTCACGCACCTGCACACACCACGCACCTGTATACTTCACGCACCTGTACACTTCACGCACCTGCACACATCACGCACCTGTACACTTCACGCACCTGTACACTTCACGCATCTGTACACTTCACGCTCCTGTACACTTCACGCACCTGTACATTTCACACACCTGTACACTTCACGCACCTGTAAACTATACGCACCTGTACACTCCACGCACCTATACACTCCACACACCGGTTCACTTCACGCACCTGTACTCTTCACGCACCTGTACACTCCAGACACCTGTACACTCCCCGCACCTGTACACTCCAGGCACCTATACACTTCACGCACCTGTACACTTCACGCACCTGTACACTCCACGCACCTGTACACTTCACGCACCTGTACACTTCACGCACCTGTACACTTCACGCACCTGTACACTCCACGCACCTGTACACTTCACGCACCTGTACACTTCACGCACTTGTACACTTCACGCACCTGTACACTTCACGCACCTGTACAATCTACGCACCTGTACACTTCACGCACCTGTACAATCCAAGCTCCTGTACATTTCACGCACCTGTACACTTCACGCACCTGTACACTCCACGCACCTGCACACTTCACGCACCAGTACACTCCAGGCACCTGTACACTTCACGCATCTGTACACTTCACGCACCTGTACACTTCACGCACCTGTACACTCAACGCTCCTGTACACTTCACGCACCTGTACACTCCACGCACCTGTACACTCCACGCACCTGTACACTCCACGCACCTGTACACTCCACGCTCCTGTACACTTCACGCACCTGTACACTCCACGCACCTTTACACTCCACGCACCTGTACACTTCACGCACCTGTACACTTCACGTACCTGTACACTTCACGCACCTGTACACTCCAGGCACCTGTCACACTTCACGCACCTGTACACTTCACGCACCTGTACACTTCACGCACCTGTACACTTCACGCTCCTGTACACTTCACGCACCTGTACACTTCACGCACCTGTACACTTCACGCACCTGTACACTTCACGCACCTGTACACTTCACGCACCTGTACACTTCACGCACCTGTGCACTTCACACACCTGTACACTTCACGCACCTGTACACTTCACGCACCTGTACACTTCACGCACCTGTACACTTCACGCACCTATACACTTCACGCACCTGTACACTTCACGCACCTGTACACTTCACGCACCTGTACACTTCACGCTCCTGTACACTACACGCACCTGTACACTCCCCGCACCTGTACACTCCAGGCACCTGTACACTTCACGCACCTGTACACTTCACGCACCTGTACACTTCACGCACCTGTACACTTCACGCACATATACACTCCACGCTCCTGTATACTTCACGCACCTGTACACTTCACGCACCTGTACACTCCACGCACCTGTACACTTCACGCACCTGTACACTTCACGCACCTGTACACTTCACGCACCTGTACACTTCACACACCTGTACACTTCACGCACCTGTACTCTTCACGCACCTGTACACTCCAGACACCTGTACACTCCCCGCACCTGTACACTCCAGGCACCTATACACTTCACGCACCTGTACACTTCACGCACCTGTACACTCCACGCACCTGTACACTTCACGCACCTGTACACTTCACGCACCTGTACACTTCACGCACCTGTACACTTCACGCACCTGTACACTTCACGCACTTGTACACTTCACGCACCTGTACACTTCACGCACCTGTACACTCTACGCACCTGTACACTTCACGCACCTGTACACTCCAAGCTCCTGTACATTTCACGCACCTGTACACTTCACGCACCTGTACACTCCACGCACCTGCACACTTCACGCACCAGTACACTCCAGGCACCTGTACACTTCACGCATCTGTACACTTCACGCACCTGTACACTTCACGCACCTGTACACTCCACGCTCCTGTACACTTCACGCACCTGTACACTCCACGCACCTGTACACTCCACGCACCTGTACACTCCACGCACCTGTACACTTCACGCACCTGTACACTCCACGCTCCTGTACACTTCACGCACCTGTACACTCCACGCACCTGTACACTCCACGCACCTGTACACTTCACGCACCTGTACACTCCACGCTCCTGTACACTTCACGCACCTGTACACTCCACGCACCTGTACACTCCACGCACCTGTACACTTCACGCACCTGTACACTTCACGCACCTGTACACTTCACGCACCTGTACACTCCAGGCACCTGTCACACTTCACGCACCTGTACACTTCACGCACCTGTACACTTCACACATATGTACACTTCACGCACCTGTACACTTCTCGCACCTGTACACTTCACGCACCTGTACACTTCAAGCACCTGTACACTTCACGCACCTGTACACTCCACGCACCTGTACACTTCACGCACCTGTAAACTCCACGCTCCTGTACACTTCACGCACCTGTACACTCCAGGCACCTGTACACTTCACGCACCTGTACACTCCAGGCACCTGTACACTCCATGCACCTGTACACTTCACGCACCTGTACACTTCAGGCACCTGTACACTTCACGCACCTGTACACTTCACGCACCTGTACACGTCACGCACCTGTACACTTCACGCTCCTGTACACTTTACGCACCTGTACACTTCACGCACCTGTACACTCCAAGCACCTGTACACTCCCCGCACCTGTACACTCCAGGCACCTGTACACTTCACGCACCTGTACACTTCACGCACCTGTACACTTCACGCACCTGTACACTACACACACCTGTACACTTCACGCACCTGTACACTTCACGCACCTGTACACTCCAGACACCTGTACATTTCACGCACCTGTACACTTCACGCACCTGTACACTTCACGCTCCTGTACACTTCACGCAAATGTACTCTTCACGCACCTGTACACTCCAGACACCTGTACACTCCCCGCACCTGTACACTCCAGGCACCTATACACTTCACGCACTTGTACACTTCACGCACCTGTACACTTCACGCACCTGTACACTCTACGCACCTGTACACTTCACGCACCTGTACACTCCAAGCTCCTGTACATTTCACGCACCTGTACACTTCACGCACCTGTACACTCCACGCACCTGTACACTTCACCCACCAGTACACTCCAGGCACCTGTACACTTCACGCATCTGTACACTTCACGCACCTGTACACTTCACGCACCTGTACACTCCACGCTCCTGTACACTTCACGCACCTGTACACTCCACGCACCTGTACACTCCACGCACCTGTACACTCCACGCACCTGTACACTTCACGCACCTGTACACTCCACGCTCCTATACACTTCACGCACCTGTACACTCCACGCACCTGTACACTCCACGCACCTGTACACTCCACGCACCTGTACACTTCACGCACCTGTACACTTCACGCACCTGTACACTTCACGCACCTGTACACTTCACGCACCTGTACACTTCACGCACCTGTACACTCCACGCACCTGTGCACTTCACGCACCTGTACACTTCACGCACCTGTACACTTCACGCTCCTGTACACTTCACGCACCTGTACACTTCACACACCTGTACACTTCACGCACCTGTACATTTCATACACCTGTACACTTTACGCACCTGTACACTCCACGCACCTGTACACTCCACGCACCTGTACACTTCACGCACCTATACACTCCACGCACCTGTACACTTCACGCACACGCACACATCACGCACCTGTACACTTCACGCACCTGTACACTTCACGCACCTGCACACACCACGCACCTGTATACTTCACGCACCTGTACACTTCACGCACCTGCACACATCACGCACCTGTACACTTCACGCACCTGTACACTTCACGCATCTGTACACTTCACGCTCCTGTACACTTCACGCACCTGTACATTTCACACACCTGTACACTTCACGCACCTGTACACTATACGCACCTGTACACTCCACGCACCTATACACTCCACACACCGGTACACTTCACGCACCTGTACTCTTCACGCACCTGAACACTCCAGACACCTGTACACTCCCCGCACCTGTACACTCCAGGCACCTATACACTTCACGCACCTGTACACTTCACGCACCTGTACACTCCACGCACCTGTACACTTCACGCACCTGTACACTTCACGCACCTGTACACTTCACGCACCTGTACACTCCACGCACCTGTACACTTCACGCACCTGTACACTTCACGCACTTGTACACTTCACGCACCTGTACACTTCACGCACCTGTACAATCTACGCACCTGTACACTTCACGCACCTGTACAATCCAAGCTCCTGTACATTTCACGAACCTGTACACTTCACGCACCTGTACACTCCACGCACCTGCACACTTCACGCACCAGTACACTCCAGGCACCTGTACACTTCACGCATCTGTACACTTCACGCACCTGTACACTTCACGCACCTGTACACTCAACGCTCCTGTACACTTCACGCACCTGTACACTCCACGCACCTGTACACTCCACGCACCTGTACACTCCACGCACCTGTACACTTCACGCACCTGTACACTCCACGCTCCTGTACACTTCACGCACCTGTACACTCCACGCACCTTTACACTCCACGCACCTGTACACTTCACGCACCTGTACACTTCACGCACCTGTACACTTCACGCACCTGTACACTCCAGGCACCTGTCACACTTCACGCACCTGTACACTTCACGCACCTGTACACTTCACGCACCTGTACACTTCACGCTCCTGTACACTTCACGCACCTGTACACTTCACGCACCTGTACACTTCACGCACCTGTACACTTCGCGCACCTGTACACTTCACGCACCTGTACACTTCACGCACCTGTACACTTCACACACCTGTACACTTCACGCACCTGTATACTTCACGCACCTGTACACTTCACGCACCTGTACACTTCACGCACCTATACACTTCACGCACCTGTACACTTCACGCACCTGTACACTTCACGCACCTGTACACTTCACGCTCCTGTACACTACACGCACCTGTACACTCCCCGCACCTGTACACTCCAGGCACCTGTACACTTCACGCACGTGTACACTTCACGCACCTGTACACTTCACGCACCTGTACACTTCACGCACCTGTACACTTCACGCACATATACACTCCACGCTCCTGTATACTTCACGCACCTGTACACTTCACGCTCCTGTACACTACACGCACCTGTACACTCCCCGCACCTGTACACTCCAGGCACCTGTACACTTCACGCACCTGTACACTTCACACACCTGTACACTTCACGCACCTGTACACTTCACGCACCTGTACACTTCACGCACCTGTACACTTCACGCACCTATACACTTCACGCACCTGTACACTTCACACACCTGTACACTTCACGCACCTGTACACTTCACGCTCCTGTACACTACACGCACCTGTACACTCCCCGCACCTGTACACTCCAGGCACCTGTACACTTCACGCACCTGTACACTCCACGCACCTGTACACTTCACGCTCCTGTACACTCCAAGCTCCAGTACACTTCACGCACCTGTATACTTCACGCACCTGTACACTCTCACGCACCTGTACACTTCACGCACCTGTACACTCCAGGCACCTGTATACTTCACGCATCTGTACACTTCACGCACCTGTACACTTCACGCACCTGTACACTCCACGCTCCTGTATACTTCACGCACCTGTACACTCCACGCACCTGTACACTTCACGCACCTGTACACTTCACGCACCTGCACACTTCACTTACCTGTACACTTCACACACCTGTACACTTCACGCACCTGTACACTTCACGCACCTGTACACTTCACGCACATATACACTCCACGCTCCTGTATACTTCACGCACCTGTACACTTCACGCTCCTGTACACTACACGCACCTGTACACTCCCCGCACCTGTACACTCCAGGCACCTGTACACTTCACGCACCTGTACACTTCACACACCTGTACACTTCACGCACCTGTACACTTCACGCACCTGTACACTTCACGCACCTGTACACTTCACGCACCTATACACTTCACGCACCTGTACACTTCACACACCTGTACACTTCACGCACCTGTACACTTCACGCTCCTGTACACTACACGCACCTGTACACTCCCCGCACCTGTACACTCCAGGCACCTGTACACTTCACGCACCTGTACACTCCACGCACCTGTACACTTCACGCTCCTGTACACTCCAAGCTCCAGTACACTTCACGCACCTGTATACTTCACGCACCTGTACACTCTCACGCACCTGTACACTTCACGCACCTGTACACTCCAGGCACCTGTATACTTCACGCATCTGTACACTTCACGCACCTGTACACTTCACGCACCTGTACACTCCACGCTCCTGTATACTTCACGCACCTGTACACTCCACGCACCTGTACACTTCACGCACCTGTACACTTCACGCACCTGCACACTTCACTTACCTGTACACTTCACACACCTGTACACTTCACGCACCTGTACACTTCACCCACCTGTACACATCACGCACCTGTACACTTCACGCACCTGTACACTTCACCCACCTGTACACTTCACGCACCTGTACACTTCACGCACCTGTACACTTCACACATATGTACACTTCACGCACCTGTACACTTCTCGCACCTGTACACTTCACGCACCTGTACACTTCAAGCACCTGTACACTTCACGCACCTGTACACTCCACGCACCTGTACACTTCACGCACCTGTAAACTCCACGCTCCTGTACACTTCACGCACCTGTACACTCCAGGCACCTGTACACTTCACGCACCTGTACACTCCAGGCACCTGTACACTCCACGCACCTGTACACTTCACGCACCTGTACACTTCAGGCACCTGTACACTTCACACACCTGTACACGTCACGCACCTGTACACTTCACGCTCCTGTACACTTTACGCACCTGTACACTTCACGCACCTGTACACTCCAGGCACCTGTACACTCCAGGCACCTGTACACTCCCCGCACCTGTACACTCCAGGCACCTGTACACTTCACGCACCTGTACACTTCACGCACCTGTACACTTCACGCACCTGTACACTTCACGCACCTGTACACTTCACACACCTGTACACTTCACGCACCTGTACACTTCACGCACCTGTACACTCCAGGCACCTGTACACTTCACGCACCTGTACACTTCACGCACCTGTACACTTCACGCTCCTGTACACTTCACGCACCTGTACACTTCACGCACCTGTACACTCCACGCACCTGTGCACTTCACGCACCTGTACACTTCACGCACCTGTACACTCCACGCACCTGTGCACTTCACGCACCTGTACACTTCACGCACCTGTACACTTCACGCTCCTGTACACTTCACGCACCTGTACACTTCACACACCTGTACACTTCACGCACCTGTACATTTCATACACCTGTACACTTTACGCACCTGTACACTCCACGCACCTGTGCACTTCACGCACCTGTACACTCCCCGCACCTGTACACTCCAGGCACCTGTACACTTCACGCACCTGTACACTTCACGCACCTGTACACTTCACGCACCTGTACACTTCACGCACATATACACTCCACGCTCCTGTATACTTCACGCACCTGTACACTTCACGCACCTGTACACTCCACGCACCTGTACACTTCACGCACCTGTACACTTCACGCACCTGTACACTTCACGCACCTGTACACTTCACACACCTGTACACTTCACGCACCTGTACTCTTCACGCACCTGTACACTCCAGACACCTGTACACTCCCCGCACCTGTACACTCCAGGCACCTATACACTTCACGCACCTGTACACTTCACGCACCTGTACACTCCACGCACCTGTACACTTCACGCACCTGTACACTTCACGCACCTGTACACTTCACGCACCTGTACACTTCACGCACCTGTACACTTCACGCACTTGTACACTTCACGCACCTGTACACTTCACGCACCTGTACACTCTACGCACCTGTACACTTCACGCACCTGTACACTCCAAGCTCCTGTACATTTCACGCACCTGTACACTTCACGCACCTGTACACTCCACGCACCTGCACACTTCACGCACCAGTACACTCCAGGCACCTGTACACTTCACGCATCTGTACACTTCACGCACCTGTACACTTCACGCACCTGTACACTCCACGCTCCTGTACACTTCACGCACCTGTACACTCCACGCACCTGTACACTCCACGCACCTGTACACTCCACGCACCTGTACACTTCACGCACCTGTACACTCCACGCTCCTGTACACTTCACGCACCTGTACACTCCACGCACCTGTACACTCCACGCACCTGTACACTTCACGCACCTGTACACTCCACGCTCCTGTACACTTCACGCACCTGTACACTCCACGCACCTGTACACTCCACGCACCTGTACACTTCACGCACCTGTACACTTCACGCACCTGTACACTTCACGCACCTGTACACTCCAGGCACCTGTCACACTTCACGCACCTGTACACTTCACGCACCTGTACACTTCACACATATGTACACTTCACGCACCTGTACACTTCTCGCACCTGTACACTTCACGCACCTGTACACTTCAAGCACCTGTACACTTCACGCACCTGTACACTCCACGCACCTGTACACTTCACGCACCTGTAAACTCCACGCTCCTGTACACTTCACGCACCTGTACACTCCAGGCACCTGTACACTTCACGCACCTGTACACTCCAGGCACCTGTACACTCCATGCACCTGTACACTTCACGCACCTGTACACTTCAGGCACCTGTACACTTCACGCACCTGTACACTTCACGCACCTGTACACGTCACGCACCTGTACACTTCACGCTCCTGTACACTTTACGCACCTGTACACTTCACGCACCTGTACACTCCAAGCACCTGTACACTCCCCGCACCTGTACACTCCAGGCACCTGTACACTTCACGCACCTGTACACTTCACGCACCTGTACACTTCACGCACCTGTACACTACACACACCTGTACACTTCACGCACCTGTACACTTCACGCACCTGTACACTCCAGACACCTGTACATTTCACGCACCTGTACACTTCACGCACCTGTACACTTCACGCTCCTGTACACTTCACGCAAATGTACTCTTCACGCACCTGTACACTCCAGACACCTGTACACTCCCCGCACCTGTACACTCCAGGCACCTATACACTTCACGCACTTGTACACTTCACGCACCTGTACACTTCACGCACCTGTACACTCTACGCACCTGTACACTTCACGCACCTGTACACTCCAAGCTCCTGTACATTTCACGCACCTGTACACTTCACGCACCTGTACACTCCACGCACCTGTACACTTCACCCACCAGTACACTCCAGGCACCTGTACACTTCACGCATCTGTACACTTCACGCACCTGTACACTTCACGCACCTGTACACTCCACGCTCCTGTACACTTCACGCACCTGTACACTCCACGCACCTGTACACTCCACGCACCTGTACACTCCACGCACCTGTACACTTCACGCACCTGTACACTCCACGCTCCTATACACTTCACGCACCTGTACACTCCACGCACCTGTACACTCCACGCACCTGTACACTCCACGCACCTGTACACTTCACGCACCTGTACACTTCACGCACCTGTACACTTCACGCACCTGTACACTTCACGCACCTGTACACTTCACGCACCTGTACACTCCACGCACCTGTGCACTTCACGCACCTGTACACTTCACGCACCTGTACACTTCACGCTCCTGTACACTTCACGCACCTGTACACTTCACACACCTGTACACTTCACGCACCTGTACATTTCATACACCTGTACACTTTACGCACCTGTACACTCCACGCACCTGTACACTCCACGCACCTGTACACTTCACGCACCTATACACTCCACGCACCTGTACACTTCACGCACACGCACACATCACGCACCTGTACACTTCACGCACCTGTACACTTCACGCACCTGCACACACCACGCACCTGTATACTTCACGCACCTGTACACTTCACGCACCTGCACACATCACGCACCTGTACACTTCACGCACCTGTACACTTCACGCATCTGTACACTTCACGCTCCTGTACACTTCACGCACCTGTACATTTCACACACCTGTACACTTCACGCACCTGTACACTATACGCACCTGTACACTCCACGCACCTATACACTCCACACACCGGTACACTTCACGCACCTGTACTCTTCACGCACCTGAACACTCCAGACACCTGTACACTCCCCGCACCTGTACACTCCAGGCACCTATACACTTCACGCACCTGTACACTTCACGCACCTGTACACTCCACGCACCTGTACACTTCACGCACCTGTACACTTCACGCACCTGTACACTTCACGCACCTGTACACTCCACGCACCTGTACACTTCACGCACCTGTACACTTCACGCACTTGTACACTTCACGCACCTGTACACTTCACGCACCTGTACAATCTACGCACCTGTACACTTCACGCACCTGTACAATCCAAGCTCCTGTACATTTCACGAACCTGTACACTTCACGCACCTGTACACTCCACGCACCTGCACACTTCACGCACCAGTACACTCCAGGCACCTGTACACTTCACGCATCTGTACACTTCACGCACCTGTACACTTCACGCACCTGTACACTCAACGCTCCTGTACACTTCACGCACCTGTACACTCCACGCACCTGTACACTCCACGCACCTGTACACTCCACGCACCTGTACACTTCACGCACCTGTACACTCCACGCTCCTGTACACTTCACGCACCTGTACACTCCACGCACCTTTACACTCCACGCACCTGTACACTTCACGCACCTGTACACTTCACGCACCTGTACACTTCACGCACCTGTACACTCCAGGCACCTGTCACACTTCACGCACCTGTACACTTCACGCACCTGTACACTTCACGCACCTGTACACTTCACGCTCCTGTACACTTCACGCACCTGTACACTTCACGCACCTGTACACTTCACGCACCTGTACACTTCGCGCACCTGTACACTTCACGCACCTGTACACTTCACGCACCTGTACACTTCACACACCTGTACACTTCACGCACCTGTATACTTCACGCACCTGTACACTTCACGCACCTGTACACTTCACGCACCTATACACTTCACGCACCTGTACACTTCACGCACCTGTACACTTCACGCACCTGTACACTTCACGCTCCTGTACACTACACGCACCTGTACACTCCCCGCACCTGTACACTCCAGGCACCTGTACACTTCACGCACGTGTACACTTCACGCACCTGTACACTTCACGCACCTGTACACTTCACGCACCTGTACACTTCACGCACATATACACTCCACGCTCCTGTATACTTCACGCACCTGTACACTTCACGCTCCTGTACACTACACGCACCTGTACACTCCCCGCACCTGTACACTCCAGGCACCTGTACACTTCACGCACCTGTACACTTCACACACCTGTACACTTCACGCACCTGTACACTTCACGCACCTGTACACTTCACGCACCTGTACACTTCACGCACCTATACACTTCACGCACCTGTACACTTCACACACCTGTACACTTCACGCACCTGTACACTTCACGCTCCTGTACACTACACGCACCTGTACACTCCCCGCACCTGTACACTCCAGGCACCTGTACACTTCACGCACCTGTACACTCCACGCACCTGTACACTTCACGCTCCTGTACACTCCAAGCTCCAGTACACTTCACGCACCTGTATACTTCACGCACCTGTACACTCTCACGCACCTGTACACTTCACGCACCTGTACACTCCAGGCACCTGTATACTTCACGCATCTGTACACTTCACGCACCTGTACACTTCACGCACCTGTACACTCCACGCTCCTGTATACTTCACGCACCTGTACACTCCACGCACCTGTACACTTCACGCACCTGTACACTTCACGCACCTGCACACTTCACTTACCTGTACACTTCACACACCTGTACACTTCACGCACCTGTACACTTCACGCACCTGTACACTTCACGCACATATACACTCCACGCTCCTGTATACTTCACGCACCTGTACACTTCACGCTCCTGTACACTACACGCACCTGTACACTCCCCGCACCTGTACACTCCAGGCACCTGTACACTTCACGCACCTGTACACTTCACACACCTGTACACTTCACGCACCTGTACACTTCACGCACCTGTACACTTCACGCACCTGTACACTTCACGCACCTATACACTTCACGCACCTGTACACTTCACACACCTGTACACTTCACGCACCTGTACACTTCACGCTCCTGTACACTACACGCACCTGTACACTCCCCGCACCTGTACACTCCAGGCACCTGTACACTTCACGCACCTGTACACTCCACGCACCTGTACACTTCACGCTCCTGTACACTCCAAGCTCCAGTACACTTCACGCACCTGTATACTTCACGCACCTGTACACTCTCACGCACCTGTACACTTCACGCACCTGTACACTCCAGGCACCTGTATACTTCACGCATCTGTACACTTCACGCACCTGTACACTTCACGCACCTGTACACTCCACGCTCCTGTATACTTCACGCACCTGTACACTCCACGCACCTGTACACTTCACGCACCTGTACACTTCACGCACCTGCACACTTCACTTACCTGTACACTTCACACACCTGTACACTTCACGCACCTGTACACTTCACCCACCTGTACACATCACGCACCTGTACACTTCACGCACCTGTACACTTCACCCACCTGTACACTTCACGCACCTGTACACTTCACGCACCTGTACACTTCACACATATGTACACTTCACGCACCTGTACACTTCTCGCACCTGTACACTTCACGCACCTGTACACTTCAAGCACCTGTACACTTCACGCACCTGTACACTCCACGCACCTGTACACTTCACGCACCTGTAAACTCCACGCTCCTGTACACTTCACGCACCTGTACACTCCAGGCACCTGTACACTTCACGCACCTGTACACTCCAGGCACCTGTACACTCCACGCACCTGTACACTTCACGCACCTGTACACTTCAGGCACCTGTACACTTCACACACCTGTACACGTCACGCACCTGTACACTTCACGCTCCTGTACACTTTACGCACCTGTACACTTCACGCACCTGTACACTCCAGGCACCTGTACACTCCAGGCACCTGTACACTCCCCGCACCTGTACACTCCAGGCACCTGTACACTTCACGCACCTGTACACTTCACGCACCTGTACACTTCACGCACCTGTACACTTCACGCACCTGTACACTTCACACACCTGTACACTTCACGCACCTGTACACTTCACGCACCTGTACACTCCAGGCACCTGTACACTTCACGCACCTGTACACTTCACGCACCTGTACACTTCACGCTCCTGTACACTTCACGCACCTGTACACTTCACGCACCTGTACACTCCACGCACCTGTGCACTTCACGCACCTGTACACTTCACGCACCTGTACACTCCACGCACCTGTGCACTTCACGCACCTGTACACTTCACGCACCTGTACACTTCACGCTCCTGTACACTTCACGCACCTGTACACTTCACACACCTGTACACTTCACGCACCTGTACATTTCATACACCTGTACACTTTACGCACCTGTACACTCCACGCACCTGTACACTCCACGCACCTGTACACTTCACGCACCTATACACTCCACGCACCTGTACACTTCACGCACACGCACACATCACGCACCTGTACACTTCACGCACCTGTACACTTCACGCACCTGCACACACCACGCACCTGTATACTTCACGCACCTGTACACTTCACGCACCTGCACACATCACGCACCTGTACACTTCACGCACCTGTACACTTCACGCATCTGTACACTTCACGCTCCTGTACACTTCACGCACCTGTACATTTCACACACCTGTACACTTCACGCACCTGTACACTATACGCACCTGTACACTCCACGCACCTATACACTCCACACACCGGTTCACTTCACGCACCTGTACTCTTCACGCACCTGTACACTCCAGACACCTGTACACTCCCCGCACCTGTACACTCCAGGCACCTATACACTTCACGCACCTGTACACTTCACGCACCTGTACACTCCACGCACCTGTACACTTCACGCACCTGTACACTTCACGCACCTGTACACTTCACGCACCTGTACACTCCACGCACCTGTACACTTCACGCACCTGTACACTTCACGCACTTGTACACTTCACGCACCTGTACACTTCACGCACCTGTACAATCTACGCACCTGTACACTTCACGCACCTGTACAATCCAAGCTCCTGTACATTTCACGCACCTGTACACTTCACGCACCTGTACACTCCACGCACCTGCACACTTCACGCTCCTGTACACTTTACGCACCTGTACACTTCACGCACCTGTACACTCCAGGCACCTGTACACTCCCCGCACCTGTACACTCCAGGCACCTGTACACTTCACGCACCTGTACACTTCACGCACCTGTACACTTCACGCACCTGTACACTTCACGCACCTGTACACTTCACACACCTGTACACTTCACGCACCTGTACACTTCACGCACCTGTACACTCCAGGCACCTGTACACTTCACGCACCTGTACACTTCACGCACCTGTACACTTCACGCTCCTGTACACTTCACGCACCTGTACACTTCACGCACCTGTACACTCCACGCACCTGTGCACTTCACGCACCTGTACACTTCACGCACCTGTACACTCCACGCACCTGTGCACTTCACGCACCTGTACACTTCACGCACCTGTACACTTCACGCTCCTGTACACTTCACGCACCTGTACACTTCACACACCTGTACACTTCACGCACCTGTACATTTCATACACCTGTACACTTTACGCACCTGTACACTCCACGCACCTGTACACTCCACGCACCTGTACACTCCACGCACCTGTACACTTCACGCACCTATACACTCCACGCACCTGTACACTTCACGCACACGCACACATCACGCACCTGTACACTTCACGCACCTGTACACTTCACGCACCTGCACACACCACGCACCTGTATACTTCACGCACCTGTACACTTCACGCACCTGCACACATCACGCACCTGTACACTTCACGCACCTGTACACTTCACGCATCTGTACACTTCACGCTCCTGTACACTTCACGCACCTGTACATTTCACACACCTGTACACTTCACGCACCTGTACACTATACGCACCTGTACACTCCACGCACCTATACACTCCACACACCGGTTCACTTCACGCACCTGTACTCTTCACGCACCTGTACACTCCAGACACCTGTACACTCCCCGCACCTGTACACTCCAGGCACCTATACACTTCACGCACCTGTACACTTCACGCACCTGTACACTCCACGCACCTGTACACTTCACGCACCTGTACACTTCACGCACCTGTACACTTCACGCACCTGTACACTCCACGCACCTGTACACTTCACGCACCTGTACACTTCACGCACTTGTACACTTCACGCACCTGTACACTTCACGCACCTGTACAATCTACGCACCTGTACACTTCACGCACCTGTACAATCCAAGCTCCTGTACATTTCACGCACCTGTACACTTCACGCACCTGTACACTCCACGCACCTGCACACTTCACGCACCAGTACACTCCAGGCACCTGTACACTTCACGCATCTGTACACTTCACGCACCTGTACACTTCACGCACCTGTACACTCAACGCTCCTGTACACTTCACGCACCTGTACACTCCACGCACCTGTACACTCCACGCACCTGTACACTCCACGCACCTGTACACTCCACGCTCCTGTACACTTCACGCACCTGTACACTCCACGCACCTTTACACTCCACGCACCTGTACACTTCACGCACCTGTACCCTTCACGCACCTGTACACTTCACGCACCTGTACACTCCAGGCACCTGTCACACTTCACGCACCTGTACACTTCACGCACCTGTACACTTCACGCACCTGTACACTTCACGCTCCTGTACACTTCACGCACCTGTACACTTCACGCACCTGTACACTTCACGCACCTGTACACTTCACGCATCTGTACACTTAACGCACCTGTACACTTCACACACCTGTACACTTCACGCACCTGTACACTTCACGCACCTGTACACTTCACGCACCTGTACACTTCACGCACCTATACACTTCACGCACCTGTACACTTCACGCACCTGTACACTTCACGCACCTGTACACTTCACGCTCCTGTACACTACACGCACCTGTACACTCCCCGCACCTGTACACTCCAGGCACCTGTACACTTCACGCACCTGTACACTTCACTTACCTGTACACTTCACGCACCTGTACACTTCACGCACCTGTACACTTCACGCACATATACACTCCACGCTCCTGTATACTTCACGCACCTGTACACTTCACGCACCTGTACACTCCACGCACCTGTACACTTCACGCACCTGTACACTTCACGCACCTGTACACTTCACGCACCTGTACATTTCACACACCTGTACACTTCACGCACCTGTACACTTCACGCACCTGTACACTCCAGGCACCTGTACACTTCACGCACCTGTACACTTCACGCACCTGTACACTTCACGCTCCTGTACACTTCACGCACCTGTACTCTTCACGCACCTGTACACTCCAGACACCTGTACACTCCCCGCACCTGTACACTCCAGGCACCTATACACTTCACGCACCTGTACACTTCACGCACCTGTACACTCCACGCACCTGTACACTTCACGCACCTGTACACTTCACGCACCTGTACACTTCACGCACCTGTACACTTCACGCACCTGTACACTTCACGCACTTGTACACTTCACGCACCTGTACACTTCACGCACCTGTACACTTCACGCACCTGTACACTCTACGCACCTGTACACTTCACGCACCTGTACACTCCAAGCTCCTGTACATTTCACGCACCTGTACACTTCACGCACCTGTACACTCCACGCACCTGCACACTTCACGCACCAGTACACTCCAGGCACCTGTACACTTCACGCACCTGTACACTTCACGCACCTGTACACTCCACGCTCCTGTACACTTCACGCACCTGTACACTCCACGCACCTGTACACTCCACGCACCTGTACACTCCACGCACCTGTACACTTCACGCACCTTTACACTCCACGCTCCTGTACACTTCACGCACCTGTACACTGCACGCACCTGTACACTCCACGCACCTGTACACTTCACGCACCTGTACACTCCACGCTCCTGTACACTTCACGCACCTGTACACTCCACGCACCTGTACACTCCACGCACCTGTACACTTCACGCACCTGTACACTTCACGCACATGTACACTTCACGCACCTGTACACTCCAGGCACCTGTCACACTTCACGCACCTGTACACTTCACGCACCTGTACACTTCACACATATGTACACTTCACGCACCTGTACACTTCTCGCACCTGTACACTTCACGCACCTGTACACTTCAAGCACCTGTACACTTCACGCACCTGTACACTCCACGCACCTGTACACTTCACGCACCTGTAAACTCCACGCTCCTGTACACTTCACACACCTGTACACTCCAGGCACCTGTACACTTCACGCACCTGTACACTCCAGGCACCTGTACACTCCATGCACCTGTACACTTCACGCACCTGTACACTTCAGGCACCTGTACACTTCACGCACCTGTACACTTCACGCACCTGTACACGTCACGCACCTGTACACTTCACGCTCCTGTACACTTTACGCACCTGTACACTTCACGCACCTGTACACTCCAAGCACCTGTACACTCCCCGCACCTGTACACTCCAGGCACCTGTACACTTCACGCACCTGTACACTTCACGCACCTGTACACTTCACGCACCTGTACACTTCACGCACCTGTACACTACACACACCTGTACACTTCACGCACCTGTACACTTCACGCACCTGTACACTCCAGACACCTGTACACTTCACGCACCTGTACACTTCACGCACCTGTACACATCACGCTCCTGTACACTTCACGCAAATGTACTCTTCACGCACCTGTACACTCCAGACACCTGTACACTCCCCGCACCTGTACACTCCAGGCACCTATACACTTCACGCACTTGTACACTTCACGCACCTGTACACTTCACGCACCTGTACACTCTACGCACCTGTACACTTCACGCACCTGTACACTCCAAGCTCCTGTACATTTCACGCACCTGTACACTTCACGCACCTGTACACTCCACGCACCTGTACACTTCACCCACCAGTACACTCCAGGCACCTGTACACTTCACGCATCTGTACACTTCACGCACCTGTACACTTCACGCACCTGTACACTCCACGCTCCTGTACACTTCACGCACCTGTACACTCCACGCACCTGTACACTCCACGAACCTGTACACTCCACGCACCTGTACACTTCACGCACCTGTACACTCCACGCTCCTATACACTTCACGCACCTGTACAATCCACGCACCTGTACACTCCACGCACCTGTACACTCCACGCACCTGTACACTTCACGCACCTGTACACTTCACGCACCTGTACACTTCACGCACCTGTACACTTCACGCACCTGTACACTTCACGCACCTGTACACTCCACGCACCTGTGCACTTCACGCACCTGTACACTTCATGCACCTGTACACTTCACGCTCCTGTACACTTCACGCACCTGTACACTTCACACACCTGTACACTTCACGCACCTGTACATTTCATACACATGTACACTTTACGCACCTGTACACTCCACGCACCTGTACACTCCACGCACCTGTACACTTCACGCACCTATACACTCCACGCACCTGTACACTTCACGCACACGCACACATCACGCACCTGTACACTTCACGCACCTGTACACTTCACGCACCTGCACACACCACGCACCTGTATACTTCACGCACCTGTACACTTCACGCACCTGCACACATCACGCACCTGTACACTTCACGCACCTGTACACTTCACGCATCTGTACACTTCACGCTCCTGTACACTTCACGCACCTGTACATTTCACACACCTGTACACTTCACGCACCTGTACACTATACGCACCTGTACACTCCACGCACCTATACACTCCACACACCGGTACACTTCACGCACCTGTACTCTTCACGCACCTGTACACTCCAGACACCTGTACACTCCCCGCACCTGTACACTCCAGGCACCTATACACTTCACGCACCTGTACACTTCACGCACCTGTACACTCCACGCACCTGTACACTTCACGCACCTGAACACTTCACGCACCTGTACACTTCACGCACCTGTACACTCCACGCACCTGTACACTTCACGCACCTGTACACTCCAGGCACCTGTCACACTTCATGCACCTGTACACTTCACGCACCTGTACACTTCACGCACCTGTACACTTCACGCTCCTGTACACTTCACGCACCTGTACACTTCACGCACCTGTACACTTCACGCACCTGTACACTTCACGCACCTGTACACTTCACACACCTGTACACTTCACGCACCTGTACACTTCACGCACCTGTACACTTCACGCACCTGTACACTTCACGCACCTATACACTTCACGCACCTTTACACTTCACGCACCTGTACACTTCACGCACCTGTACACTTCACGCTCCTGTACACTACACGCACCTGTACACTCCCCGCACCTGTACACTCCAGGCACCTGTACACTTCATGCACCTGTACACTTCACTTACCTGTACACTTCACGCACCTGTACACTTCACGCACCTGTACACTTCACGCACATATACACTCCACGCTCCTGTATACTTCACGCACCTGTACACTTCACGCACCTGTACACTCCACGCACCTGTACACTTCACGCACCTGTACACTTCACGCACCTGTACACTTCACGCACCTGTACATTTCACACACCTGTACACTTCACGCACCTGTACACTTCACGCACCTGTACACTCCAGGCACCTGTACACTTCACGCACCTGTACACTTCACGCACCTGTACACTTCACGCTCCTGTACACTTCACGCACCTGTACTCTTCACGCACCTGTACACTCCAGACACCTGTACACTCCCCGCACCTGTACACTCCAGGCACCTATACACTTCACGCACCTGTACACTTCACGCACCTGTACACTCCACGCACCTGTACACTTCACGCACCTGTACACTTCACGCACCTGTACACTTCACGCACCTGTACACTTCACGCACCTGTACACTTCACGCACTTGTACACTTCACGCACCTGTACACTTCACGCACCTGTACACTCTACGCACCTGTACACTTCACGCACCTGTACACTCCAAGCTCCTGTACATTTCACGCACCTGTACACTTCACGCACCTGTACACTCCACGCACCTGCACACTTCACGCACCAGTACACTCCAGGCACCTGTACACTTCACGCATCTGTACACTTCACGCACCTGTACACTTCACGCACCTGTACACTCCACGCTCCTGTACACTTCACGCACCTGTACACTCCACGCACCTGTACACTCCACGCACCTGTACACTCCACGCACCTGTACACTTCACGCACCTGTACACTCCACGCTCCTGTACATTTCACGCACCTGTACACTCCACGCACCTGTACACTCCACGCACCTGTACACTTCACGCACCTGTACACTCCACGCTCCTGTACACTTCACGCACCTGTACACTCCACGCACCTGTACACTCCACGCACCTGTACACTTCACGCACCTGTACACTTCACGCACCTGTACACTTCACGCACCTGTACACTCCAGGCACCTGTCACACTTCACGCACCTGTACACTTCACGCACCTGTACCCTTCACACATATGTACACTTCACGCACCTGTACACTTCTCGCACCTGTACACTTCACGCACCTGTACACTTCAAGCACCTGTACACTTCACGCACCTGTACACTCCACGCACCTGTACACTTCACGCACCTGTAAACTCCACGCTCCTGTACACTTCACGCACCTGTACACTCCAGGCACCTGTACACTTCACGCACCTGTACACTCCAGGCACCTGTACACTCCATGCACCTGTACACTTCACGCACCTGTACACTTCAGGCACCTGTACACTTCACGCACCTGTACACTTCACGCACCTGTACACGTCACGCACCTGTACACTTCACGCTCCTGTACACTTTACGCACCTGTACACTTCACGCACCTGTACACTCCAAGCACCTGTACACTCCCCGCACCTGTACACTCCAGGCACCTGTACACTTCACGCACCTGTACACTTCACGCACCTGTACACTTCACGCACCTGTACACTTCACGCACCTGTACACTACACACACCTGTACACTTCACGCACCTGTACACTTCACGCACCTGTACACTCCAGACACCTGTACACTTCACGCACCTGTACACTTCACGCACCTGTACACATCACGCTCCTGTACACTTCACGCAAATGTACTCTTCACGCACCTGTACACTCCAGACACCTGTACACTCCCCGCACCTGTACACTCCAGGCACCTATACACTTCACGCACTTGTACACTTCACGCACCTGTACACTTCACGCACCTGTACACTCTACGCACCTGTACACTTCACGCACCTGTACACTCCAAGCTCCTGTACATTTCACGCACCTGTACACTTCACGCACCTGTACACTCCACGCACCTGTACACTTCACCCACCAGTACACTCCAGGCACCTGTACACTTCACGCATCTGTACACTTCACGCACCTGTACACTTCACGCACCTGTACACTCCACGCTCCTGTACACTTCACGCACCTGTACACTCCACGCACCTGTACACTCCACGAACCTGTACACTCCACGCACCTAGTGTACACTTCACGCACCTGTACACTCCACGCTCCTATACACTTCACGCACCTGTACACTCCACGCACCTGTACACTCCACGCACCTGTACACTCCACGCACCTGTACACTTCACGCACCTGTACACTTCACGCACCTGTACACTTCACGCACCTGTACACTTCACGCACCTGTACACTTCACGCACCTGTACACTCCACGCACCTGTGCACTTCACGCACCTGTACACTTCACGCACCTGTACACTTCACGCTCCTGTACACTTCACGCACCTGTACACTTCACACACCTGTACACTTCACGCACCTGTACATTTCATACACCTGTACACTTTACGCACCTGTACACTCCACGCACCTGTACACTCCACGCACCTGTACACTTCACGCACCTATACACTCCACGCACCTGTACACTTCACGCACACGCACACATCACGCACCTGTACACTTCACGCACCTGTACACTTCACGCACCTGCACACACCACGCACCTGTATACTTCACGCACCTGTACACTTCACGCACCTGCACACATCACGCACCTGTACACTTCACGCACCTGTACACTTCACGCATCTGTACACTTCACGCTCCTGTACACTTCACGCACCTGTACATTTCACACACCTGTACACTTCACGCACCTGTACACAATACGCACCTGTACACTCCACGCACCTATACACTCCACACACCGGTACACTTCACGCACCTGTACTCTTCACGCACCTGTACACTCCAGACACCTGTACACTCCCCGCACCTGTACACTCCAGGCACCTATACACTTCACGCACCTGTACACTTCACGCACCTGTACACTCCACGCACCTGTACACTTCACGCACCTGAACACTTCACGCACCTGTACACTTCACGCACCTGTACACTCCACGCACCTGTACACTTCACGCACCTGTACACTTCACGCACTTGTACACTTCACGCACCTGTACACTTCACGCACCTGTACAATCTACGCACCTGTACACTTCACGCACCTGTACAATCCAAGCTCCTGTACATTTCACGCACCTGTACACTTCACGCACCTGTACACTCCACGCACCTGCACACTTCACGCACCAGTACACTCCAGGCACCTGTACACTTCACGCATCTGTACACTTCACGCACCTGTACACTTCACGCACCTGTACACTCAACGCTCCTGTACACTTCACGCACCTGTACACTCCACGCACCTGTACACTCCACGCACCTGTACACTCCACGCACCTGTACACTTCACGCACCTGTACACTCCACGCTCCTGTACACTTCACGCACCTGTACACTCCACGCACCTTTACACTCCACGCACCTGTACACTTCACGCACCTGTACACTTCACGCACCTGTACACTTCACGCACCTGTACACTCCAGGCACCTGTCACACTTCACGCACCTGTACACTTCACGCACCTGTACACTTCACGCACCTGTACACTTCACGCTCCTGTACACTTCACGCACCTGTACACTTCACGCACCTGTACACTTCACGCACCTGTACACTTCGCGCACCTGTACACTTCACGCACCTGTACACTTCACGCACCTGTACACTTCACACACCTGTAAACTCCAGGCACCTGTCACACTTCACGCACCTGTACACTTCACGCACCTGTACACTTCACACATATGTACACTTCACGCACCTGTACACTTCTCGCACCTGTACACTTCACGCACCTGTACACTTCACGCTCCTGTACACTACACGCACCTGTACACTCCCCGCACCTGTACACTTCACGCACCTGTACACTTCACGCACCTGTACACTTCACGCACCTGTACACTTCACGCACCTGTACACTTCACGCACATATACACTCCACGCTCCTGTATACTTCACGCACCTGTACACTTCACGCTCCTGTACACTACACGCACCTGTACACTCCCCGCACCTGTACACTCCAGGCACCTGTACACTTCACGCACCTGTACACTTCACACACCTGTACACTTCACGCACCTGTACACTTCACGCACCTGTACACTTCACGCACCTGTACACTTCACGCACCTATACACTTCACGCACCTGTACACTTCACGCACCTGTACACTTCACGCACCTGTACACTTCACGCTCCTGTACACTACACGCACCTGTACACTCCCCGCACCTGTACACTCCAGGCACCTGTACACTTCACGCACCTGTACACTCCACGCACCTGTACACTTCACGCTCCTGTACACTCCAAGCTCCAGTACACTTCACGCACCTGTATACTTCACGCACCTGTACACTCTCACGCACCTGTACACTTCACGCACCTGTACACTCCAGGCACCTGTATACTTCACGCATCTGTACACTTCACGCACCTGTACACTTCACGCACCTGTACACTCCACGCTCCTGTATACTTCACGCACCTGTACACTTCACGCACCTGTACACTTCACGCACCTGTACACTTCACGCACCTGCACACTTCACGTACCTGTACACTTCACGCACCTGTACACTTCACCCACCTGTACACTTCACGCACCTGTACACTTCACGCACCTGTACACTTCACCCACCTGTACACTTCACGCACCTGTACACTTCACGCACCTGTACACTTCACACATATGTACACTTCACGCACCTGTACACTTCTCGCACCTGTACACTTCACGCACCTGTACACTTCAAGCACCTGTACACTTCACGCACCTGTACACTCCAGGCACCTGTACACTTCACGCACCTGTACACTCCAGGCACCTGTACACTCCACGCACCTGTACACTTCACGCACCTGTACACTTCAGGCACCTGTACACTTCACGCACCTGTACACGTCACGCACCTGTACACTTCACGCTCCTGTACACTTTACGCACCTGTACACTTCACGCACCTGTACACTCCAGGCACCTGTACACTCCCCGCACCTGTACACTCCAGGCACCTGTACACTTCACGCACCTGTACACTTCACGCACCTGTACACTTCACGCACCTGTACACTTCACGCACCTGTACACTTCACACACCTGTACACTTCACGCACCTGTACACTTCACGCACCTGTACACTCCAGGCACCTGTACACTTCACGCACCTGTACACTTCACGCACCTGTACACTTCACGCTCCTGTACACTTCACGCACCTGTACACTTCACGCACCTGTACACTCCAGACACCTGTACACTCCCCGCACCTGTACACTCCAGGCACCTGTACACTTCACGCACCTGTACACTTCACGCACCTGTACACTCCACGCACCTGTACACTTCACGCACCTGTACACTTCACGCACCTGTACACTTCACGCACCTGTACACTTCACGCACCTGTACACTTCACGCACTTGTACACTTCACGCACCTGTACACTTCACGCACCTGTACACTCTACGCACCTGTACACTTCACGCACCTGTACACTCCAAGCTCCTGTACATTTCACGCACCTGTACACTTCACGCACCTGTACACTCCATGCACCTGTACACTTCACGTACCAGTACACTCCAGGCACCTGTACACTTCACGCATCTGTACACTTCACGCACCTGTACACTTCACGCACCTGTACACTTCACGCACCTATACACTCCACGCACCTGTACACTCCACGCACCTGTACACTCCACGCACCTGTACACTTCACGCACCTGTACACTCCACGCTCCTATACACTTCACGCACCTGTACACTCCACGCACCTGTACACTCCACGCACCTGTACACTTCACGCACCTGTACACTCCACGCTCCTATACACTTCACGCACCTGTACACTCCACGCACCTGTACACTCCACGCACCTGTACACTCCATGCACCTGTACACTTCACGCACCTGTACACTTCACGCACCTGTACACTTCACGCACCTGTACACTTTACGCACCTGTACACTCCACGCACCTGTGCACTTCACGCACCTGTACACTTCACGCACCTGTACACTCCACGCACCTGTGCACTTCACGCACCTGTACACTTCACGCACCTGTACACTTCACGCTCCTGTACACTTCACTCACCTGTACACTTCACACACCTGTACACTCCTTGCTCCTGTACACTTCACGCACCTGTACATTTCATACACCTGTACACTTCACACATATGTACACTTCACGCACCTGTACACTTCTCGCACCTGTACACTTCACGCACCTGTACACTTCAAGCACCTGTACACTTCACGCACCTGTACACTTCACGCTCCTGTACACTTCACTCACCTGTACACTTCACACACCTGTACACTCCTTGCTCCTGTACACTTCACGCACCTGTACACTCCACGCACCGGTACACTCCAGGCACCTGTACACTCCACGCATCTGTACACTCCACGCACCGGTACACTCCACGCATCTGTACACCCCACGCACCGGTACACTCCAGGCACCTGTACACTCCACGCATCTGTACACTCCACGCACTGGTACACTCCAGGCACCGGTACACTCCACGCACCTGTACACTCCACGCATCTGTACACTCGACGCACCGGTACACTCCAGGCACCTGTACACTCCACGCGCCTGTACACTCCACGCACCTGTACACTCCACGCATCTGTACACTCGACGCACCGGTACACTCCACGCACCTGTACACTCCACGCATCTGTACACTCGACGCACCGGTACACTCCAGGCACCTGTACACTCCAGGCACCTGTACACTCCACGCACCGGTACACTCGACGCACCGGTACACTCCACGCACCGGTACACTTCACGCACCTGTACACTTCAAGCACCTGTACACTCCACGCACCTGTACACTCCACGCACCTGTACACTCGACGCACCGGTACACTCCAGGCACCTGTACACTCCTCGCGCCTGTACACTCCACGCACCGGTACACTCCACGCACCGGTACACTCCACGCACCGGTACACTCCACGCACCTGTACACTCCACGCATCTGTACACTCGACGCACCGGTACACTCCAGGCACCTGTACACTCCAGGCACCTGTACACTCCACGCACCGGTACACTCGACGCACCGGTACACTCCACGCACCGGTACACTTCACGCACCTGTACACTTCAAGCACCTGTACACTTCACGCACCTGTACACTTCACGCTCCTGTACACTTCACTCACCTGTACACTTCACACACCTGTACACTCCTTGCTCCTGTACACTTCACGCACCTGTACACTCCACGCACCGGTACACTCCAGGCACCTGTACACTCCAGGCACCTGTACACTCCAGGCACCTGTACACTCCACGCACCGGTACACTCGACGCACCGGTACACTCGACGCACCGGTACACTCGACGCACCGGTACACTCCACGCACCTGTACACTCCAGGCACCTGTACACTCCACGCACCTGTACACTCCACGCACCGGTACACTCCACGCACCTGTACACTCCACGCACCGGTACACTCCAGGCACCTGTACACTTTACGCACCTGTACACTTCACGCACCTGTACACTCCAGGCACCTGTACACTCCCCGCACCTGTACACTCCAGGCACCTGTACACTTCACGCACCTGTACACTTCACGCACCTGTACACTTCACGCACCTGTACACTTCACGCACCTGTACACTTCACACACCTGTACACTTCACGCACCTGTACACTTCACGCACCTGTACACTCCAGGCACCTGTACACTTCACGCACCTGTACACTTCACGCACCTGTACACTTCACGCTCCTGTACACTTCACGCACCTGTACTCTTCACGCACCTGTACACTCCAGACACCTGTACACTCCCCGCACCTGTACACTCCAGGCACCTATACACTTCACGCACCTGTACACTTCACGCACCTGTACACTCCACGCACCTGTACACATCACGCACCTGTACACTTCACGCACCTGTACACTTCACGCACCTGTACACTTCACGCACCTGTACACTCCAAGCTCCTGTACATTTCACGCACCTGTACACTTCACGCACCTGTACACTCCACGCACCTGCACACTTCACGCACCAGTACACTCCAGGCACCTGTGCACTTCACGCATCTGTACACTTCACGCACCTGTACACTTCACGCACCTGTACACTCCACGCTCCTGTACACTTCACGCACCTGTACACTCCACGCACCTGTACACTCCACGCACCTGTACACTCCACGCACCTGTACACTTCACGCACCTGTACACTTCACGCACCTGTACACTCCACGCTCCTGTACACTTCACGCACCTGTACACTCCACGCACCTGTACACTCCACGCACCTGTACACTTCACGCACCTGTACACTCCACGCTCCTGTACACTTCACGCACCTGTACACTCCACGCACCTGTACACTCCACGCACCTGTACACTTCACGCACCTGTACACTTCACGCACCTGTGCACTTCACGCACCTGTAAACTCCAGGCACCTGTCACACTTCACGCACCTGTACACTTCACGCACCTGTACACTTCACACATATGTACACTTCACGCACCTGTACACTTCTCGCACCTGTACACTTCACGCACCTGTACACTTCAAGCACCTGTACACTTCACGCACCTGTACACTCCACGCACCTGTACACTTCACGCACCTGTAAACTCCACGCTCCTGTACACTTCACGCACCTGTACACTCCAGGCACCTGTACACTTCACGCACCTGTACACTCCAGGCACCTGTACACTCCATGCACCTGTACACTTCACGCACCTGTACACTTCAGGCACCTGTACACTTCAGGCACCTGTACACTTCACGCACCTGTACACTTCACGCACCTGTACACTTCACGCACCTGTACACTACACACACCTGTACACTTCACGCACCTGTACACTTCATGCACCTGTAAACTCCAGACACCTGTACACTTCACGCACCTGTACACTTCACGCACCTGTACACTTCACGCAAATGTACTCTTCACGCACCTGTACACTCCAGACACCTGTACACTCCCCGCACCTGTACACTCCAGGCACCTATACACTTCACGCACTTGTACACTTCACGCACCTGTACACTTCACGCACCTGTACACTCTACGCACCTGTACACTTCACGCACCTGTACACTCCAAGCTCCTGTACATTTCACGCACCTGTACACTTCACGCACCTGTACACTCCACGCACCTGTACACTTCACCCACCAGTACACTCCAGGCACCTGTACACTTCACGCATCTGTACACTTCACGCACCTGTACACTTCACGCACCTGTACACTCCACGCTCCTGTACACTTCACGCACCTGTACACTCCACGCACCTGTACACTCCACGCACCTGTACACTCCACGCACCTGTACACTTCACGCACCTGTACACGCCACGCTCCTATACACTTCACGCACCTGTACACTCCACGCACCTGTACACTCCACGCACCTGTACACTCCACGCACCTGTACACTTCACGCACCTGTACACTTCACGCACCTGTACACTTCACGCACCTGTACACTCCACGCACCTGTGCACTTCACGCACCTGTACACTTCACGCACCTGTACACTCCACGCACCAGTGCACTTCACGCACCTGTACACTTCACGCACCTGTACACTTCACGCTCCTGTACACTTCACGCACCTGTACACTTCACACACCTGTACACTTCACGCACCTGTACATTTCATACACCTGTACACTTTACGCACCTGTACACTCCACGCACCTGTACACTCCACGCACCTGTACACTCCACGCACCTGTACACTCCACGCACCTGTACACTCCACGCACCTGTACACTTCACGCTCCTATACATTCCACGCACCTGTACACTTCACGCACACGCACACATCACGCACCTGTACACTTCACGCACCTGTACACTTCACGCACCTGCACACACCACGCACCTGTATACTTCACGCACCTGTACACTTCACGCACCTGCACACATCACGCACCTGTACACTTCACGCACCTGTACACTTCACGCATCTGTACACTTCACGCTCCTGTACACTTCACGCACCTGTACATTTCACACACCTGTACACTTCACGCACCTGTACACTATACGCACCTGTACACTCCACGCACCTATACACTCCACACACCGGTTCACTTCACGCACCTGTACTCTTCACGCACCTGTACACTCCAGACACCTGTACACTCCCCGCACCTGTACACTCCAGGCACCTATACACTTCACGCACCTGTACACTTCACGCACCTGTACACTCCACGCACCTGTACACTTCACACACCTGTACACTTCACGCACCTGTACACTTCACGCACCTGTACACTCCACGCACCTGTACACTTCACGCACCTGTACACTTCACGCACTTGTACACTTCACGCACCTGTACACTTCACGCACCTGTACAATCTACGCACCTGTACACTTCACGCACCTGTACAATCCAAGCTCCTGTACATTTCACGCACCTGTACACTTCACGCACCTGTACACTCCACGCACCTGCACACTTCACGCACCAGTACACTCCAGGCACCTGTACACTTCACGCATCTGTACACTTCACGCACCTGTACACTTCACGCACCTGTACACTCAACGCTCCTGTACACTTCACGCACCTGTACACTCCACGCACCTGTACACTCCACGCACCTGTACACTCCACGCACCTGTACACTCCACGCTCCTGTACACTTCACGCACCTGTACACTCCACGCACCTTTACACTCCACGCACCTGTACACTTCACGCACCTGTACACTTCACGCACCTGTACACTTCACGCACCTGTACACTCCAGGCACCTGTCACACTTCACGCACCTGTACACTTCACGCACCTGTACACTTCACGCACCTGTACACTTCACGCTCCTGTACACTTCACGCACCTGTACACTTCACGCACCTGTACACTTCACGCACCTGTACACTTCACGCACCTGTACACTTCACGCACCTGTACACTTCACGCACCTGTACACTTCACACACCTGTACACTTCACGCACCTGTACACTTCACGCACCTGTACACTTCACGCACCTGTACACTTCACGCACCTATACACTTCACGCACCTGTACACTTCACGCACCTGTACACTTCACGCACCTGTACACTTCACGCTCCTGTACACTACACGCACCTGTACACTCCCCGCACCTGTACACTCCAGGCACCTGTACACTTCACGCACCTGTACACTTCACGCACCTGTACACTTCACGCACCTGTACACTTCACGCACCTGTACACTTCACGCACATATACACTCCACGCTCCTGTATACTTCACGCACCTGTACACTTCACGCACCTGTACACTCCACGCACCTGTACACTTCACGCACCTGTACACTTCACGCACCTGTACACTTCACGCACCTGTACACTTCACACACCTGTACACTTCACGCTCCTGTACACTTCACGAACCTGTACACTCCACGCACCTGTACACTCCACGCACCTGTACACTTCACGCACCTGTACACTTCACGCACCTGTAAACTCCAGGCACCTGTCACACTTCACGCACCTGTACACTTCACGCACCTGTACACTTCACACATATGTACACTTCACGCACCTGTACACTTCTCGCACCTGTACACTTCACGCACCTGTACACTTCAAGCACCTGTACACTTCACGCACCTGTACACTCCACGCACCTGTACACTTCACGCACCTGTAAACTCCACGCTCCTGTACACTTCACGCACCTGTACACTCCAGGCACCTGTACACTTCACGCACCTGTACACTCCAGGCACCTGTACACTCCATGCACCTGTACACTTCACGCACCTGTACACTTCAGGCACCTGTACACTTCAGGCACCTGTACACTTCACGCACCTGTACACTTCACGCACCTGTACACTTCACGCACCTGTACACTACACACACCTGTACACTTCACGCACCTGTACACTTCATGCACCTGTAAACTCCAGACACCTGTACACTTCACGCACCTGTACACTTCACGCACCTGTACACTTCACGCTCCTGTACACTTCACGCAAATGTACTCTTCACGCACCTGTACACTCCAGACACCTGTACACTCCCCGCACCTGTACACTCCAGGCACCTATACACTTCACGCACTTGTACACTTCACGCACCTGTACACTTCACGCACCTGTACACTCTACGCACCTGTACACTTCACGCACCTGTACACTCCAAGCTCCTGTACATTTCACGCACCTGTACACTTCACGCACCTGTACACTCCACGCACCTGTACACTTCACCCACCAGTACACTCCAGGCACCTGTACACTTCACGCATCTGTACACTTCACGCACCTGTACACTTCACGCACCTGTACACTCCACGCTCCTGTACACTTCACGCACCTGTACACTCCACGCACCTGTACACTCCACGCACCTGTACACTCCACGCACCTGTACACTTCACGCACCTGTACACTCCACGCTCCTATACACTTCACGCACCTGTACACTCCACGCACCTGTACACTCCACGCACCTGTACACTCCACGCACCTGTACACTTCACGCACCTGTACACTTCACGCACCTGTACACTTCACGCACCTGTACACTCCACGCACCTGTGCACTTCACGCACCTGTACACTTCACGCACCTGTACACTCCACGCACCAGTGCACTTCACGCACCTGTACACTTCACGCACCTGTACACTTCACGCTCCTGTACACTTCACGCACCTGTACACTTCACACACCTGTACACTTCACGCACCTGTACATTTCATACACCTGTACACTTTACGCACCTGTACACTCCACGCACCTGTACACTCCACGCACCTGTACACTCCACGCACCTGTACACTCCACGCACCTGTACACTCCACGCACCTGTACACTTCACGCTCCTATACATTCCACGCACCTGTACACTTCACGCACACGCACACATCACGCACCTGTACACTTCACGCACCTGTACACTTCACGCACCTGCACACACCACGCACCTGTATACTTCACGCACCTGTACACTTCACGCACCTGCACACATCACGCACCTGTACACTTCACGCACCTGTACACTTCACGCATCTGTACACTTCACGCTCCTGTACACTTCACGCACCTGTACATTTCACACACCTGTACACTTCACGCACCTGTACACTATACGCACCTGTACACTCCACGCACCTATACACTCCACACACCGGTTCACTTCACGCACCTGTACTCTTCACGCACCTGTACACTCCAGACACCTGTACACTCCCCGCACCTGTACACTCCAGGCACCTATACACTTCACGCACCTGTACACTTCACGCACCTGTACACTCCACGCACCTGTACACTTCACGCACCTGTACACTTCACGCACCTGTACACTTCACGCACCTGTACACTCCACGCACCTGTACACTTCACGCACCTGTACACTTCACGCACTTGTACACTTCACGCACCTGTACACTTCACGCACCTGTACAATCTACGCACCTGTACACTTCACGCACCTGTACAATCCAAGCTCCTGTACATTTCACGCACCTGTACACTTCACGCACCTGTACACTCCACGCACCTGCACACTTCACGCACCAGTACACTCCAGGCACCTGTACACTTCACGCATCTGTACACTTCACGCACCTGTACACTTCACGCACCTGTACACTCAACGCTCCTGTACACTTCACGCACCTGTACACTCCACGCACCTGTACACTCCACGCACCTGTACACTCCACGCACCTGTACACTCCACGCTCCTGTACACTTCACGCACCTGTACACTCCACGCACCTTTACACTCCACGCACCTGTACACTTCACGCACCTGTACACTTCACGCACCTGTACACTTCACGCACCTGTACACTCCAGGCACCTGTCACACTTCACGCACCTGTACACTTCACGCACCTGTACACTTCACGCACCTGTACACTTCACGCTCCTGTACACTTCACGCACCTGTACACTTCACGCACCTGTACACTTCACGCACCTGTACACTTCACGCACCTGTACACTTCACGCACCTGTACACTTCACGCACCTGTACACTTCACACACCTGTACACTTCACGCACCTGTACACTTCACGCACCTGTACACTTCACGCACCTGTACACTTCACGCACCTATACACTTCACGCACCTGTACACTTCACGCACCTGTACACTTCACGCACCTGTACACTTCACGCTCCTGTACACTACACGCACCTGTACACTCCCCGCACCTGTACACTCCAGGCACCTGTACACTTCACGCACCTGTACACTTCACGCACCTGTACACTTCACGCACCTGTACACTTCACGCACCTGTACACTTCACGCACATATACACTCCACGCTCCTGTATACTTCACGCACCTGTACACTTCACGCACCTGTACACTCCACGCACCTGTACACTTCACGCACCTGTACACTTCACGCACCTGTACACTTCACGCACCTGTACACTTCACACACCTGTACACTTCACGCACCTGTACACTTCACGCACCTGTACACTCCAGGCACCTGTACACTTCACGCACCTGTACACTTCACGCACCTGTACACTTCACGCTCCTGTACACTTCACGCACCTGTACACTTCACGCACTTGTACACTTCACGCACCTGTACACTTCACGCACCTGTACAATCTACGCACCTGTACACTTCACGCACCTGTACAATCCAAGCTCCTGTACATTTCACGCACCTGTACACTTCACGCACCTGTACACTCCACGCACCTGCACACTTCACGCACCAGTACACTCCAGGCACCTGTACACTTCACGCATCTGTACACTTCACGCACCTGTACACTTCACGCACCTGTACACTCAACGCTCCTGTACACTTCACGCACCTGTACACTCCACGCACCTGTACACTCCACGCACCTGTACACTCCACGCACCTGTACACTTCACGCACCTGTACACTCCACGCTCCTGTACACTTCACGCACCTGTACACTCCACGCACCTTTACACTCCACGCACCTGTACACTTCACGCACCTGTACACTTCACGCACCTGTACACTTCACGCACCTGTACACTCCAGGCACCTGTCACACTTCACGCACCTGTACACTTCACGCACCTGTACACTTCACGCACCTGTACACTTCACGCTCCTGTACACTTCACGCACCTGTACACTTCACGCACCTGTACACTTCACGCACCTGTACACTTCGCGCACCTGTACACTTCACGCACCTGTACACTTCACGCACCTGTACACTTCACACACCTGTACACTTAACGCACCTGTACACTTCACGCACCTGTACACTTCACGCACCTGTACACTTCACGCACCTATACACTTCACGCACCTGTACACTTCACGCACCTGTACACTTCACGCACCTGTACACTTCACGCTCCTGTACACTACACGCACCTGTACACTCCCCGCACCTGTACACTCCAGGCACCTGTACACTTCACGCACCTGTACACTTCACGCACCTGTACACTTCACGCACCTGTACACTTCACGCACCTGTACACTTCACGCACATATACACTCCACGCTCCTGTATACTTCACGCACCTGTACACTTCACGCTCCTGTACACTACACGCACCTGTACACTCCCCGCACCTGTACACTCCAGGCACCTGTACACTTCACGCACCTGTACACTTCACACACCTGTACACTTCACGCACCTGTACACTTCACGCACCTGTACACTTCACGCACCTGTACACTTCACGCACCTATACACTTCACGCACCTGTACACTTCACGCACCTGTACACTTCACGCACCTGTACACTTCACGCTCCTGTACACTACACGCACCTGTACACTCCCCGCACCTGTACACTCCAGGCACCTGTACACTTCACGCACCTGTACACTCCACGCACCTGTACACTTCACGCTCCTGTACACTCCAAGCTCCAGTACACTTCACGCACCTGTATACTTCACGCACCTGTACACTCTCACGCACCTGTACACTTCACGCACCTGTACACTCCAGGCACCTGTATACTTCACGCATCTGTACACTTCACGCACCTGTACACTTCACGCACCTGTACACTCCACGCTCCTGTATACTTCACGCACCTGTACACTTCACGCACCTGTACACTTCACGCACCTGTACACTTCACGCACCTGCACACTTCACGTACCTGTACACTTCACGCACCTGTACACTTCACCCACCTGTACACTTCACGCACCTGTACACTTCACGCACCTGTACACTTCACCCACCTGTACACATCACGCACCTGTACACTTCACGCACCTGTACACTTCACACATATGTACACTTCACGCACCTGTACACTTCTCGCACCTGTACACTTCACGCACCTGTACACTTCAAGCACCTGTACACTTCACGCACCTGTACACTCCACGCACCTGTACACTTCACGCACCTGTAAACTCCACGCTCCTGTACACTTCACGCACCTGTACACTCCAGGCACCTGTACACTTCACGCACCTGTACACTCCAGGCACCTGTACACTCCACGCACCTGTACACTTCACGCACCTGTACACTTCAGGCACCTGTACACTTCACGCACCTGTACACGTCACGCACCTGTACACTTCACGCTCCTGTACACTTTACGCACCTGTACACTTCACGCACCTGTACACTTCACGCACCTGTACACTTCACGCACCTGTACACTTCACGCTCCTGTACACTACACGCACCTGTACACTCCCCGCACCTGTACACTCCAGGCACCTGTACACTTCACGCACCTGTACACTTCACGCACCTGTACACTTCACGCACCTGTACACTTCACGCACCTGTACACTTCACGCACATATACACTCCAAGCTCCTGTATACTTCACGCACCTGTACACTTCACGCTCCTGTACACTACACGCACCTGTACACTCCCCGCACCTGTACACTCCAGGCACCTGTACACTTCACGCACCTGTACACTTCACACACCTGTACACTTCACGCACCTGTACACTTCACGCACCTGTACACTTCACGCACCTGTACACTTCACGCACCTGTACACTTCACGCACCTATACACTTCACGCACCTGTACACTTCACGCACCTGTACACTTCACGCACCTGTACACTTCACGCACCTGTACACTTCACGCTCCTGTACACTACACGCACCTGTACACTCCCCGCACCTGTACACTCCAGGCACCTGTACACTTCACGCACCTGTACACTCCACGCACCTGTACACTTCACGCTCCTGTACACTCCAAGCTCCAGTACACTTCACGCACCTGTATACTTCACGCACCTGTACACTCTCACGCACCTGTACACTTCACGCACCTGTACACTCCAGGCACCTGTATACTTCACGCATCTGTACACTTCACGCACCTGTACACTTCACGCACCTGTACACTCCACGCTCCTGTATACTTCACGCACCTGTACACTTCACGCACCTGTACACTTCACGCACCTGTACACTTCACGCACCTGCACACTTCACGTACCTGTACACTTCACGCACCTGTACACTTCACCCACCTGTACACTTCACGCACCTGTACACTTCACGCACCTGTACACTTCACCCACCTGTACACTTCACGCACCTGTACACTTCACGCACCTGTACACTTCACACATATGTACACTTCACGCACCTGTACACTTCTCGCACCTGTACACTTCACGCACCTGTACACTTCACGCACCTGTACACTCCACGCACCTGCACACTTCACGCACCAGTACACTCCAGGCACCTGTACACTTCACGCATCTGTACACTTCACGCACCTGTACACTTCACGCACCTGTACACTCAACGCTCCTGTACACTTCACGCACCTGTACACTCCACGCACCTGTACACTCCACGCACCTGTACACTCCACGCACCTGTACACTCCACGCTCCTGTACACTTCACGCACCTGTACACTCCACGCACCTTTACACTCCACGCACCTGTACACTTCACGCACCTGTACACTTCACGCACCTGTACACTTCACGCACCTGTACACTCCAGGCACCTGTCACACTTCACGCACCTGTACACTTCACGCACCTGTACACTTCACGCACCTGTACACTTCACGCTCCTGTACACTTCACGCACCTGTACACTTCACGCACCTGTACACTTCACGCACCTGTACACTTCACGCACCTGTACACTTCACGCACCTGTACACTTCACGCACCTGTACACTTCACACACCTGTACACTTCACGCACCTGTACACTTCACGCACCTGTACACTTCACGCACCTGTACACTTCACGCACCTGTACACTTCACGCACCTGTACACTTCACGCACCTGTACACTTCACGCACCTGTACACTTCACGCTCCTGTACACTACACGCACCTGTACACTCCCCGCACCTGTACACTCCAGGCACCTGTACACTTCACGCACCTGTACACTTCACGCACCTGTACACTTCACGCACCTGTACACTTCACGCACCTGTACACTTCACGCACATATACACTCCACGCTCCTGTATACTTCACGCACCTGTACACTTCACGCACCTGTACACTCCACGCACCTGTACACTTCACGCACCTGTACACTTCACGCACCTGTACACTTCACGCACCTGTACACTTCACACACCTGTACACTTCACACATATGTACACTTCACGCACCTGTACACTTCTCGCACCTGTACACTTCACGCACCTGTACACTTCAAGCACCTGTACACTTCACGCACCTGTACACTCCACGCACCTGTACACTTCACGCACCTGTAAACTCCACGCTCCTGTACACTTCACGCACCTGTACACTCCAGGCACCTGTACACTTCACGCACCTGTACACTCCAGGCACCTGTACACTCCATGCACCTGTACACTTCACGCACCTGTACACTTCAGGCACCTGTACACTTCAGGCACCTGTACACTTCACGCACCTGTACACTTCACGCACCTGTACACTTCACGCACCTGTACACTACACACACCTGTACACTTCACGCACCTGTACACTTCATGCACCTGTAAACTCCAGACACCTGTACACTTCACGCACCTGTACACTTCACGCACCTGTACACTTCACGCTCCTGTACACTTCACGCAAATGTACTCTTCACGCACCTGTACACTCCAGACACCTGTACACTCCCCGCACCTGTACACTCCAGGCACCTATACACTTCACGCACTTGTACACTTCACGCACCTGTACACTTCACGCACCTGTACACTCTACGCACCTGTACACTTCACGCACCTGTACACTCCAAGCTCCTGTACATTTCACGCACCTGTACACTTCACGCACCTGTACACTCCACGCACCTGTACACTTCACCCACCAGTACACTCCAGGCACCTGTACACTTCACGCATCTGTACACTTCACGCACCTGTACACTTCACGCACCTGTACACTCCACGCTCCTGTACACTTCACGCACCTGTACACTCCACGCACCTGTACACTCCACGCACCTGTACACTCCACGCACCTGTACACTTCACGCACCTGTACACTCCACGCTCCTATACACTTCACGCACCTGTACACTCCACGCACCTGTACACTCCACGCACCTGTACACTCCACGCACCTGTACACTTCACGCACCTGTACACTTCACGCACCTGTACACTTCACGCACCTGTACACTCCACGCACCTGTGCACTTCACGCACCTGTACACTTCACGCACCTGTACACTCCACGCACCAGTGCACTTCACGCACCTGTACACTTCACGCACCTGTACACTTCACGCTCCTGTACACTTCACGCACCTGTACACTTCACACACCTGTACACTTCACGCACCTGTACATTTCATACACCTGTACACTTTACGCACCTGTACACTCCACGCACCTGTACACTCCACGCACCTGTACACTCCACGCACCTGTACACTCCACGCACCTGTACACTCCACGCACCTGTACACTTCACGCTCCTATACATTCCACGCACCTGTACACTTCACGCACACGCACACATCACGCACCTGTACACTTCACGCACCTGTACACTTCACGCACCTGCACACACCACGCACCTGTATACTTCACGCACCTGTACACTTCACGCACCTGCACACATCACGCACCTGTACACTTCACGCACCTGTACACTTCACGCATCTGTACACTTCACGCTCCTGTACACTTCACGCACCTGTACATTTCACACACCTGTACACTTCACGCACCTGTACACTATACGCACCTGTACACTCCACGCACCTATACACTCCACACACCGGTTCACTTCACGCACCTGTACTCTTCACGCACCTGTACACTCCAGACACCTGTACACTCCCCGCACCTGTACACTCCAGGCACCTATACACTTCACGCACCTGTACACTTCACGCACCTGTACACTCCACGCACCTGTACACTTCACGCACCTGTACACTTCACGCACCTGTACACTTCACGCACCTGTACACTCCACGCACCTGTACACTTCACGCACCTGTACACTTCACGCACTTGTACACTTCACGCACCTGTACACTTCACGCACCTGTACAATCTACGCACCTGTACACTTCACGCACCTGTACAATCCAAGCTCCTGTACATTTCACGCACCTGTACACTTCACGCACCTGTACACTCCACGCACCTGCACACTTCACGCACCAGTACACTCCAGGCACCTGTACACTTCACGCATCTGTACACTTCACGCACCTGTACACTTCACGCACCTGTACACTCAACGCTCCTGTACACTTCACGCACCTGTACACTCCACGCACCTGTACACTCCACGCACCTGTACACTCCACGCACCTGTACACTCCACGCTCCTGTACACTTCACGCACCTGTACACTCCACGCACCTTTACACTCCACGCACCTGTACACTTCACGCACCTGTACACTTCACGCACCTGTACACTTCACGCACCTGTACACTCCAGGCACCTGTCACACTTCACGCACCTGTACACTTCACGCACCTGTACACTTCACGCACCTGTACACTTCACGCTCCTGTACACTTCACGCACCTGTACACTTCACGCACCTGTACACTTCACGCACCTGTACACTTCACGCACCTGTACACTTCACGCACCTGTACACTTCACGCACCTGTACACTTCACACACCTGTACACTTCACGCACCTGTACACTTCACGCACCTGTACACTTCACGCACCTGTACACTTCACGCACCTATACACTTCACGCACCTGTACACTTCACGCACCTGTACACTTCACGCACCTGTACACTTCACGCTCCTGTACACTACACGCACCTGTACACTCCCCGCACCTGTACACTCCAGGCACCTGTACACTTCACGCACCTGTACACTTCACGCACCTGTACACTTCACGCACCTGTACACTTCACGCACCTGTACACTTCACGCACATATACACTCCACGCTCCTGTATACTTCACGCACCTGTACACTTCACGCACCTGTACACTCCACGCACCTGTACACTTCACGCACCTGTACACTTCACGCACCTGTACACTTCACGCACCTGTACACTTCACACACCTGTACACTTCACGCACCTGTACACTTCACGCACCTGTACACTCCAGGCACCTGTACACTTCACGCACCTGTACACTTCACGCACCTGTACACTTCACGCTCCTGTACACTTCACGCACCTGTACACTTCACGCACTTGTACACTTCACGCACCTGTACACTTCACGCACCTGTACAATCTACGCACCTGTACACTTCACGCACCTGTACAATCCAAGCTCCTGTACATTTCACGCACCTGTACACTTCACGCACCTGTACACTTCACGCACCTGTACACTCCACGCACCTGCACACTTCACGCACCAGTACACTCCAGGCACCTGTACACTTCACGCATCTGTACACTTCACGCACCTGTACACTTCACGCACCTGTACACTCAACGCTCCTGTACACTTCACGCACCTGTACACTCCACGCACCTGTACACTCCACGCACCTGTACACTCCACGCACCTGTACACTTCACGCACCTGTACACTCCACGCTCCTGTACACTTCACGCACCTGTACACTCCACGCACCTTTACACTCCACGCACCTGTACACTTCACGCACCTGTACACTTCACGCACCTGTACACTTCACGCACCTGTACACTCCAGGCACCTGTCACACTTCACGCACCTGTACACTTCACGCACCTGTACACTTCACGCACCTGTACACTTCACGCTCCTGTACACTTCACGCACCTGTACACTTCACGCACCTGTACACTTCACGCACCTGTACACTTCGCGCACCTGTACACTTCACGCACCTGTACACTTCACGCACCTGTACACTTCACACACCTGTACACTTAACGCACCTGTACACTTCACGCACCTGTACACTTCACGCACCTGTACACTTCACGCACCTATACACTTCACGCACCTGTACACTTCACGCACCTGTACACTTCACGCACCTGTACACTTCACGCTCCTGTACACTACACGCACCTGTACACTCCCCGCACCTGTACACTCCAGGCACCTGTACACTTCACGCACCTGTACACTTCACGCACCTGTACACTTCACGCACCTGTACACTTCACGCACCTGTACACTTCACGCACATATACACTCCACGCTCCTGTATACTTCACGCACCTGTACACTTCACGCTCCTGTACACTACACGCACCTGTACACTCCCCGCACCTGTACACTCCAGGCACCTGTACACTTCACGCACCTGTACACTTCACACACCTGTACACTTCACGCACCTGTACACTTCACGCACCTGTACACTTCACGCACCTGTACACTTCACGCACCTATACACTTCACGCACCTGTACACTTCACGCACCTGTACACTTCACGCACCTGTACACTTCACGCTCCTGTACACTACACGCACCTGTACACTCCCCGCACCTGTACACTCCAGGCACCTGTACACTTCACGCACCTGTACACTCCACGCACCTGTACACTTCACGCTCCTGTACACTCCAAGCTCCAGTACACTTCACGCACCTGTATACTTCACGCACCTGTACACTCTCACGCACCTGTACACTTCACGCACCTGTACACTCCAGGCACCTGTATACTTCACGCATCTGTACACTTCACGCACCTGTACACTTCACGCACCTGTACACTCCACGCTCCTGTATACTTCACGCACCTGTACACTTCACGCACCTGTACACTTCACGCACCTGTACACTTCACGCACCTGCACACTTCACGTACCTGTACACTTCACGCACCTGTACACTTCACCCACCTGTACACTTCACGCACCTGTACACTTCACGCACCTGTACACTTCACCCACCTGTACACATCACGCACCTGTACACTTCACGCACCTGTACACTTCACACATATGTACACTTCACGCACCTGTACACTTCTCGCACCTGTACACTTCACGCACCTGTACACTTCAAGCACCTGTACACTTCACGCACCTGTACACTCCACGCACCTGTACACTTCACGCACCTGTAAACTCCACGCTCCTGTACACTTCACGCACCTGTACACTCCAGGCACCTGTACACTTCACGCACCTGTACACTCCAGGCACCTGTACACTCCACGCACCTGTACACTTCACGCACCTGTACACTTCAGGCACCTGTACACTTCACGCACCTGTACACGTCACGCACCTGTACACTTCACGCTCCTGTACACTTTACGCACCTGTACACTTCACGCACCTGTACACTTCACGCACCTGTACACTTCACGCACCTGTACACTTCACGCTCCTGTACACTACACGCACCTGTACACTCCCCGCACCTGTACACTCCAGGCACCTGTACACTTCACGCACCTGTACACTTCACGCACCTGTACACTTCACGCACCTGTACACTTCACGCACCTGTACACTTCACGCACATATACACTCCACGCTCCTGTATACTTCACGCACCTGTACACTTCACGCTCCTGTACACTACACGCACCTGTACACTCCCCGCACCTGTACACTCCAGGCACCTGTACACTTCACGCACCTGTACACTTCACACACCTGTACACTTCACGCACCTGTACACTTCACGCACCTGTACACTTCACGCACCTGTACACTTCACGCACCTGTACACTTCACGCACCTATACACTTCACGCACCTGTACACTTCACGCACCTGTACACTTCACGCACCTGTACACTTCACGCACCTGTACACTTCACGCTCCTGTACACTACACGCACCTGTACACTCCCCGCACCTGTACACTCCAGGCACCTGTACACTTCACGCACCTGTACACTCCACGCACCTGTACACTTCACGCTCCTGTACACTCCAAGCTCCAGTACACTTCACGCACCTGTATACTTCACGCACCTGTACACTCTCACGCACCTGTACACTTCACGCACCTGTACACTCCAGGCACCTGTATACTTCACGCATCTGTACACTTCACGCACCTGTACACTTCACGCACCTGTACACTCCACGCTCCTGTATACTTCACGCACCTGTACACTTCACGCACCTGTACACTTCACGCACCTGTACACTTCACGCACCTGCACACTTCACGTACCTGTACACTTCACGCACCTGTACACTTCACCCACCTGTACACTTCACGCACCTGTACACTTCACGCACCTGTACACTTCACCCACCTGTACACTTCACGCACCTGTACACTTCACGCACCTGTACACTTCACACATATGTACACTTCACGCACCTGTACACTTCTCGCACCTGTACACTTCACGCACCTGTACACTTCACGCACCTGTACACTCCACGCACCTGCACACTTCACGCACCAGTACACTCCAGGCACCTGTACACTTCACGCATCTGTACACTTCACGCACCTGTACACTTCACGCACCTGTACACTCAACGCTCCTGTACACTTCACGCACCTGTACACTCCACGCACCTGTACACTCCACGCACCTGTACACTCCACGCACCTGTACACTCCACGCTCCTGTACACTTCACGCACCTGTACACTCCACGCACCTTTACACTCCACGCACCTGTACACTTCACGCACCTGTACACTTCACGCACCTGTACACTTCACGCACCTGTACACTCCAGGCACCTGTCACACTTCACGCACCTGTACACTTCACGCACCTGTACACTTCACGCACCTGTACACTTCACGCTCCTGTACACTTCACGCACCTGTACACTTCACGCACCTGTACACTTCACGCACCTGTACACTTCACGCACCTGTACACTTCACGCACCTGTACACTTCACACACCTGTACACTTCACGCACCTGTACACTTCACGCACCTGTACACTTCACGCACCTGTACACTTCACGCACCTATACACTTCACGCACCTGTACACTTCACGCACCTGTACACTTCACGCACCTGTACACTTCACGCTCCTGTACACTACACGCACCTGTACACTCCCCGCACCTGTACACTCCAGGCACCTGTACACTTCACGCACCTGTACACTTCACGCACCTGTACACTTCACGCACCTGTACACTTCACGCACCTGTACACTTCACGCACATATACACTCCACGCTCCTGTATACTTCACGCACCTGTACACTTCACGCACCTGTACACTCCACGCACCTGTACACTTCACGCACCTGTACACTTCACGCACCTGTACACTTCACGCACCTGTACACTTCACACACCTGTACACTTCACGCACCTGTACACTTCACGCACCTGTACACTCCAGGCACCTGTACACTTCACGCACCTGTACACTTCACGCACCTGTACACTTCACGCTCCTGTACACTTCACGCACCTGTACACTTCACGCACTTGTACACTTCACGCACCTGTACACTTCACGCACCTGTACAATCTACGCACCTGTACACTTCACGCACCTGTACAATCCAAGCTCCTGTACATTTCACGCACCTGTACACTTCACGCACCTGTACACTCCACGCACCTGCACACTTCACGCACCAGTACACTCCAGGCACCTGTACACTTCACGCATCTGTACACTTCACGCACCTGTACACTTCACGCACCTGTACACTCAACGCTCCTGTACACTTCACGCACCTGTACACTCCACGCACCTGTACACTCCACGCACCTGTACACTCCACGCACCTGTACACTTCACGCACCTGTACACTCCACGCTCCTGTACACTTCACGCACCTGTACACTCCACGCACCTTTACACTCCACGCACCTGTACACTTCACGCACCTGTACACTTCACGCACCTGTACACTTCACGCACCTGTACACTCCAGGCACCTGTCACACTTCACGCACCTGTACACTTCACGCACCTGTACACTTCACGCACCTGTACACTTCACGCTCCTGTACACTTCACGCACCTGTACACTTCACGCACCTGTACACTTCACGCACCTGTACACTTCGCGCACCTGTACACTTCACGCACCTGTACACTTCACGCACCTGTACACTTCACACACCTGTACACTTCACGCACCTGTACACTTCACGCACCTGTACACTTCACGCACCTGTACACTTCACGCACCTATACACTTCACGCACCTGTACACTTCACGCACCTGTACACTTCACGCACCTGTACACTTCACGCTCCTGTACACTACACGCACCTGTACACTCCCCGCACCTGTACACTCCAGGCACCTGTACACTTCACGCACCTGTACACTTCACGCACCTGTACACTTCACGCACCTGTACACTTCACGCACCTGTACACTTCACGCACATATACACTCCACGCTCCTGTATACTTCACGCACCTGTACACTTCACGCTCCTGTACACTACACGCACCTGTACACTCCCCGCACCTGTACACTCCAGGCACCTGTACACTTCACGCACCTGTACACTTCACACACCTGTACACTTCACGCACCTGTACACTTCACGCACCTGTACACTTCACGCACCTGTACACTTCACGCACCTATACACTTCACGCACCTGTACACTTCACGCACCTGTACACTTCACGCACCTGTACACTTCACGCTCCTGTACACTACACGCACCTGTACACTCCCCGCACCTGTACACTCCAGGCACCTGTACACTTCACGCACCTGTACACTCCACGCACCTGTACACTTCACGCTCCTGTACACTCCAAGCTCCAGTACACTTCACGCACCTGTATACTTCACGCACCTGTACACTCTCACGCACCTGTACACTTCACGCACCTGTACACTCCAGGCACCTGTATACTTCACGCATCTGTACACTTCACGCACCTGTACACTTCACGCACCTGTACACTCCACGCTCCTGTATACTTCACGCACCTGTACACTTCACGCACCTGTACACTTCACGCACCTGTACACTTCACGCACCTGCACACTTCACGTACCTGTACACTTCACGCACCTGTACACTTCACCCACCTGTACACTTCACGCACCTGTACACTTCACGCACCTGTACACTTCACCCACCTGTACACATCACGCACCTGTACACTTCACGCACCTGTACACTTCACACATATGTACACTTCACGCACCTGTACACTTCTCGCACCTGTACACTTCACGCACCTGTACACTTCAAGCACCTGTACACTTCACGCACCTGTACACTCCACGCACCTGTACACTTCACGCACCTGTAAACTCCACGCTCCTGTACACTTCACGCACCTGTACACTCCAGGCACCTGTACACTTCACGCACCTGTACACTCCAGGCACCTGTACACTCCACGCACCTGTACACTTCACGCACCTGTACACTTCAGGCACCTGTACACTTCACGCACCTGTACACGTCACGCACCTGTACACTTCACGCTCCTGTACACTTTACGCACCTGTACACTTCACGCACCTGTACACTTCACGCACCTGTACACTTCACGCACCTGTACACTTCACGCTCCTGTACACTACACGCACCTGTACACTCCCCGCACCTGTACACTCCAGGCACCTGTACACTTCACGCACCTGTACACTTCACGCACCTGTACACTTCACGCACCTGTACACTTCACGCACCTGTACACTTCACGCACATATACACTCCACGCTCCTGTATACTTCACGCACCTGTACACTTCACGCTCCTGTACACTACACGCACCTGTACACTCCCCGCACCTGTACACTCCAGGCACCTGTACACTTCACGCACCTGTACACTTCACACACCTGTACACTTCACGCACCTGTACACTTCACGCACCTGTACACTTCACGCACCTGTACACTTCACGCACCTGTACACTTCACGCACCTATACACTTCACGCACCTGTACACTTCACGCACCTGTACACTTCACGCACCTGTACACTTCACGCACCTGTACACTTCACGCTCCTGTACACTACACGCACCTGTACACTCCCCGCACCTGTACACTCCAGGCACCTGTACACTTCACGCACCTGTACACTCCACGCACCTGTACACTTCACGCTCCTGTACACTCCAAGCTCCAGTACACTTCACGCACCTGTATACTTCACGCACCTGTACACTCTCACGCACCTGTACACTTCACGCACCTGTACACTCCAGGCACCTGTATACTTCACGCATCTGTACACTTCACGCACCTGTACACTTCACGCACCTGTACACTCCACGCTCCTGTATACTTCACGCACCTGTACACTTCACGCACCTGTACACTTCACGCACCTGTACACTTCACGCACCTGCACACTTCACGTACCTGTACACTTCACGCACCTGTACACTTCACCCACCTGTACACTTCACGCACCTGTACACTTCACGCACCTGTACACTTCACCCACCTGTACACTTCACGCACCTGTACACTTCACGCACCTGTACACTTCACACATATGTACACTTCACGCACCTGTACACTTCTCGCACCTGTACACTTCACGCACCTGTACACTTCAAGCACCTGTACACTTCACGCACCTGTACACTCCACGCACCTGTACACTTCACGCACCTGTAAACTCCACGCTCCTGTACACTTCACGCACCTGTACACTCCAGGCACCTGTACACTTCACGCACCTGTACACTCCAGGCACCTGTACACTCCACGCACCTGTACACTTCACGCACCTGTACACTTCAGGCACCTGTACACTCCACGCACCTGTACACTTCACGCACCTGTACACTTCAGGCACCTGTACACTTCACGCACCTGTACACGTCACGCACCTGTACACTTCACGCTCCTGTACACTTTACGCACCTGTACACTTCACGCACCTGTACACTCCAGGCACCTGTACACTCCCCGCACCTGTACACTCCAGGCACCTGTACACTTCACGCACCTGTACACTTCACGCACCTGTACACTTCACGCACCTGTACACTTCACGCACCTGTACACTTCACACACCTGTACACTTCACGCACCTGTACACTTCACGCACCTGTACACTCCAGGCACCTGTACACTTCACGCACCTGTACACTTCACGCACCTGTACACTTCACGCTCCTGTACACTTCACGCACCTGTACACTTCACGCACCTGTACACTCCAGACACCTGTACACTCCCCGCACCTGTACACTCCAGGCACCTGTACACTTCACGCACCTGTACACTTCACGCACCTGTACACTCCACGCACCTGTACACTTCACGCACCTGTACACTTCACGCACCTGTACACTTCACGCACCTGTACACTTCACGCACCTGTACACTTCACGCACTTGTACACTTCACGCACCTGTACACTTCACGCACCTGTACACTCTACGCACCTGTACACTTCACGCACCTGTACACTTCACGCACCTGTACACTTCACGCACCTGTACACTCCACGCACCTGTACACTTCACGCACCTGTACACTTCACGCACCTGTACACTCCATGCACCTGTACACTTCACGTACCAGTACACTCCAGGCACCTGTACACTTCACGCATCTGTACACTTCACGCACCTGTACACTTCACGCACCTGTACACTTCACGCACCTATACACTCCACGCACCTGTACACTCCACGCACCTGTACACTCCACGCACCTGTACACTTCACGCACCTGTACACTCCACGCTCCTATACACTTCACGCACCTGTACACTCCACGCACCTGTACACTCCACGCACCTGTACACTTCACGCACCTGTACACTCCACGCTCCTATACACTTCACGCACCTGTACACTCCACGCACCTGTACACTCCACGCACCTGTACACTCCATGCACCTGTACACTTCACGCACCTGTACACTTCACGCACCTGTACACTTCACGCACCTGTACACTTTACGCACCTGTACACTCCACGCACCTGTGCACTTCACGCACCTGTACACTTCACGCACCTGTACACTCCACGCACCTGTGCACTTCACGCACCTGTACACTTCACGCACCTGTACACTTCACGCTCCTGTACACTTCACTCACCTGTACACTTCACACACCTGTACACTCCTTGCTCCTGTACACTTCACGCACCTGTACATTTCATACACCTGTACACTTCACACATATGTACACTTCACGCACCTGTACACTTCTCGCACCTGTACACTTCACGCACCTGTACACTTCAAGCACCTGTACACTTCACGCACCTGTACACTTCACGCTCCTGTACACTTCACTCACCTGTACACTTCACACACCTGTACACTCCTTGCTCCTGTACACTTCACGCACCTGTACACTCCACGCACCGGTACACTCCAGGCACCTGTACACTCCACGCATCTGTACACTCCACGCACCGGTACACTCCACGCATCTGTACACCCCACGCACCGGTACACTCCAGGCACCTGTACACTCCACGCATCTGTACACTCCACGCACTGGTACACTCCAGGCACCGGTACACTCCACGCACCTGTACACTCCACGCATCTGTACACTCGACGCACCGGTACACTCCAGGCACCTGTACACTCCACGCGCCTGTACACTCCACGCACCTGTACACTCCACGCATCTGTACACTCGACGCACCGGTACACTCCACGCACCTGTACACTCCACGCATCTGTACACTCGACGCACCGGTACACTCCAGGCACCTGTACACTCCAGGCACCTGTACACTCCACGCACCGGTACACTCGACGCACCGGTACACTCCACGCACCGGTACACTTCACGCACCTGTACACTTCAAGCACCTGTACACTCCACGCACCTGTACACTCCACGCACCTGTACACTCGACGCACCGGTACACTCCAGGCACCTGTACACTCCACGCGCCTGTACACTCCACGCACCTGTACACTCCACGCATCTGTACACTCGACGCACCGGTACACTCCAGGCACCTGTACACTCCACGCGCCTGTACACTCCACGCACCGGTACACTCCACGCACCGGTACACTCCACGCACCGGTACACTCCAAGCACCTGTACACTCCACGCATCTGTACACTCGACGCACCGGTACACTCCAGGCACCTGTACACTCCAGGCACCTGTACACTCCACGCACCGGTACACTCGACGCACCGGTACACTCCACGCACCGGTACACTTCACGCACCTGTACACTTCAAGCACCTGTACACTTCACGCACCTGTACACTTCACGCTCCTGTACACTTCACTCACCTGTACACTTCACACACCTGTACACTCTTTGCTCCTGTACACTTCACGCACCTGTACACTCCACGCACCGGTACACTCCAGGCATCTGTACACTCCACGCACCTGTACACTTCACGCACCTGTACACTCCACGCTTCTGTACACTCCAGGCACCTGTACACTCCAGGCACCTGTACACTCCACGCACCGGTACACTCGACGCACCGGTACACTCGACGCACCGGTACACTCGACGCACCGGTACACTCCACGCACCTGTACACTCCAGGCACCTGTACACTCCACGCACCTGTACACTCCACGCACCGGTACACTCCACGCACCTGTACACTCCACGCACCGGTACACTCCAGGCACCTGTACACTTTACGCACCTGTACACTTCACGCACCTGTACACTCCAGGCACCTGTACACTCCCCGCACCTGTACACTCCAGGCACCTGTACACTTCACGCACCTGTACACTTCACGCACCTGTACACTTCACGCACCTGTACACTTCACGCACCTGTACACTTCACACACCTGTACACTTCACGCACCTGTACACTTCACGCACCTGTACACTCCAGGCACCTGTACACTTCACGCACCTGTACACTTCACGCACCTGTACACTTCACGCTCCTGTACACTTCACGCACCTGTACTCTTCACGCACCTGTACACTCCAGACACCTGTACACTCCCCGCACCTGTACACTCCAGGCACCTATACACTTCACGCACCTGTACACTTCACGCACCTGTACACTCCACGCACCTGTACACTTCACGCACCTGTACACTTCACGCACCTGTACACTTCACGCACCTGTACACTTCACGCACCTGTACACTCCAAGCTCCTGTACATTTCACGCACCTGTACACTTCACGCACCTGTACACTCCACGCACCTGCACACTTCACGCACCAGTACACTCCAGGCACCTGTGCACTTCACGCATCTGTACACTTCACGCACCTGTACACTTCACGCACCTGTACACTCCACGCTCCTGTACACTTCACGCACCTGTACACTCCACGCACCTGTACACTCCACGCACCTGTACACTCCACGCACCTGTACACTTCACGCACCTGTACACTTCACGCACCTGTACACTCCACGCTCCTGTACACTTCACGCACCTGTACACTCCACGCACCTGTACACTCCACGCACCTGTACACTTCACGCACCTGTACACTCCACGCTCCTGTACACTTCACGCACCTGTACACTCCACGCACCTGTACACTCCACGCACCTGTACACTTCACGCACCTGTACACTTCACGCACCTGTACACTTCACGCACCTGTAAACTCCAGGCACCTGTCACACTTCACGCACCTGTACACTTCACGCACCTGTACACTTCACACATATGTACACTTCACGCACCTGTACACTTCTCGCACCTGTACACTTCACGCACCTGTACACTTCAAGCACCTGTACACTTCACGCACCTGTACACTCCACGCACCTGTACACTTCACGCACCTGTAAACTCCACGCTCCTGTACACTTCACGCACCTGTACACTCCAGGCACCTGTACACTTCACGCACCTGTACACTCCAGGCACCTGTACACTCCATGCACCTGTACACTTCACGCACCTGTACACTTCAGGCACCTGTACACTTCAGGCACCTGTACACTTCACGCACCTGTACACTTCACGCACCTGTACACTTCACGCACCTGTACACTACACACACCTGTACACTTCACGCACCTGTACACTTCATGCACCTGTAAACTCCAGACACCTGTACACTTCACGCACCTGTACACTTCACGCACCTGTACACTTCACGCTCCTGTACACTTCACGCAAATGTACTCTTCACGCACCTGTACACTCCAGACACCTGTACACTCCCCGCACCTGTACACTCCAGGCACCTATACACTTCACGCACTTGTACACTTCACGCACTTGTACACTTCACGCACCTGTACACTTCACGCACCTGTACACTCTACGCACCTGTACACTTCACGCACCTGTACACTCCAAGCTCCTGTACATTTCACGCACCTGTACACTTCACGCACCTGTACACTCCACGCACCTGTACACTTCACCCACCAGTACACTCCAGGCACCTGTACACTTCACGCATCTGTACACTTCACGCACCTGTACACTTCACGCACCTGTACACTCCACGCTCCTGTACACTTCACGCACCTGTACACTCCACGCACCTGTACACTCCACGCACCTGTACACTACACGCACCTGTACACTTCACGCACCTGTACACTCCACGCTCCTATACACTTCACGCACCTGTACACTCCACGCACCTGTACACTCCACGCACCTGTACACTCCACGCACCTGTACACTTCACGCACCTGTACACTTCACGCACCTGTACACTTCACGCACCTGTACACTTCACGCACCTGTACACTCCACGCACCTGTGCACTTCACGCACCTGTACACTTCACGCACCTGTACACTCTACGCACCAGTGCACTTCACGCACCTGTACACTTCACGCACCTGTACACTTCACGCTCCTGTACACTTCACGCACCTGTACACTTCACACACCTGTACACTTCACGCACCTGTACATTTCATACACCTGTACACTTTACGCACCTGTACACTCCACGCACCTGTACACTCCACGCACCTGTACACTCCACGCACCTGTACACTTCACGCACCTATACACTCCACGCACCTGTACACTTCACGCACACGCACACATCACGCACCTGTACACTTCACGCACCTGTACACTTCACGCACCTGCACACACCACGCACCTGTATACTTCACGCACCTGTACACTTCACGCACCTGCACACATCACGCACCTGTACACTTCACGCACCTGTACACTTCACGCATCTGTACACTTCACGCTCCTGTACACTTCACGCACCTGTACATTTCACACACCTGTACACTTCACGCACCTGTACACTATACGCACCTGTACACTCCACGCACCTATACACTCCACACACCGGTTCACTTCACGCACCTGTACTCTTCACGCACCTGTACACTCCAGACACCTGTACACTCCCCGCACCTGTACACTCCAGGCACCTATACACTTCACGCACCTGTACACTTCACGCACCTGTACACTCCACGCACCTGTACACTTCACGCACCTGTACACTTCACGCACCTGTACACTTCACGCACCTGTACACTCCACGCACCTGTACACTTCACGCACCTGTACACTTCACGCACTTGTACACTTCACGCACCTGTACACTTCACGCACCTGTACAATCTACGCACCTGTACACTTCACGCACCTGTACAATCCAAGCTCCTGTACATTTCACGCACCTGTACACTTCACGCACCTGTACACTCCACGCACCTGCACACTTCACGCACCAGTACACTCCAGGCACCTGTACACTTCACGCATCTGTACACTTCACGCACCTGTACACTTCACGCACCTGTACACTCAACGCTCCTGTACACTTCACGCACCTGTACACTCCACGCACCTGTACACTCCACGCACCTGTACACTCCACGCACCTGTACACTCCACGCTCCTGTACACTTCACGCACCTGTACACTCCACGCACCTTTACACTCCACGCACCTGTACACTTCACGCACCTGTACACTTCACGCACCTGTACACTCCAGGCACCTGTCACACTTCACGCACCTGTACACTTCACGCACCTGTACACTTCACGCACCTGTACACTTCACGCTCCTGTACACTTCACGCACCTGTACACTTCACGCACCTGTACACTTCACGCACCTGTACACTTCACGCACCTGTACACTTCACGCACCTGTACACTTCACGCACCTGTACACTTCACGCACCTGTACACTTCACGCACCTGTACACTTCACACACCTGTACACTTCACGCACCTGTACACTTCACGCACCTGTACACTTCACGCACCTGTACACTTCACGCACCTATACACTTCACGCACCTGTACACTTCACGCACCTGTACACTTCACGCACCTGTACACTTCACGCTCCTGTACACTACACGCACCTGTACACTCCCCGCACCTGTACACTCCAGGCACCTGTACACTTCACGCACCTGTACACTTCACGCACCTGTACACTTCACGCACCTGTACACTTCACGCACCTGTACATTTCACGCACATATACACTCCACGCTCCTGTATACTTCACGCACCTGTACACTTCACGCACCTGTACACTCCACGCACCTGTACACTTCACGCACCTGTACACTTCACGCACCTGTACACTTCACGCACCTGTACACTTCACACACCTGTACACTTCACGCACCTGTACACTTCACGCACCTGTACACTCCAGGCACCTGTACACTTCACGCACCTGTACACTTCACGCACCTGTACACTTCACGCTCCTGTACACTTCACGCACCTGTACTCTTCACGCACCTGTACACTCCAGACACCTGTACACTCCCCGCACCTGTACACTCCAGGCACCTATACACTTCACGCACCTGTACACTTCACGCACCTGTACACTCCACGCACCTGTACACTTCACGCACCTGTACACTTCACGCACCTGTACACTTCACGCACCTGTACACTTCACGCACCTGTACACTTCACGCACTTGTACACTTCACGCACCTGTACACTTCACGCACCTGTACACTCTACGCACCTGTACACTTCACGCACCTGTACACTCCAAGCTCCTGTACATTTCACGCACCTGTACACTTCACGAACCTGTACACTCCACGCACCTGCACACTTCACGCACCAGTACACTCCAGGCACCTGTACACTTCACGCATCTGTACACTTCACGCACCTGTACACTTCACGCACCTGTACACTCCACGCTCCTGTACACTTCACGCACCTGTACACTCCACGCACCTGTACACTCCACGCACCTGTACACTCCACGCACCTGTACACTCCACGCTCCTGTACACTTCACGCACCTGTACACTCCACGCACCTGTACACTCCACGCACCTGTACACTTCACGCACCTGTACACTCCACGCTCCTGTACACTTCACGCACCTGTACACTCCACGCACCTGTACACTCCACGCACCTGTACACTTCACGCACCTGTACACTTCACGCACCTGTACACTTCACGCACCTGTACACTCCAGGCACCTGTCACACTTCACGCACCTGTACACTTCACGCACCTGTACACTTCACACATATGTACACTTCACGCACCTGTACACTTCTCGCACCTGTACACTTCACGCACCTGTACACTTCAAGCACCTGTACACTTCACGCACCTGTACACTCCACGCACCTGTACACTTCACGCACCTGTAAACTCCACGCTCCTGTACACTTCACGCACCTGTACACTTCAGGCACCTGTACACTTCACGCACCTGTACACTCCAGGCACCTGTACACTCTATGCACCTGTACACTTCACGCACCTGTACACTTCAGGCACCTGTACACTTCACGCACCTGTACACTTCACGCACCTGTACACGTCACGCACCTGTACACTTCACGCTCCTGTACACTTTACGCACCTGTACACTTCACGCACCTGTACACTCCAAGCACCTGTACACTCCCCGCACCTGTACACTCCAGGCACCTGTACACTTCACGCACCTGTACACTTCACGCACCTGTACACTTCACGCACCTGTACACTTCACGCACCTGTACACTACACACACCTGTACACTTCACGCACCTGTACACTTCACGCACCTGTACACTCCAGACACCTGTACACTTCACGCACCTGTACACTTCACGCACCTGTACACTTCACGCTCCTGTACACTTCACGCAAATGTACTCTTCACGCACCTGTACACTCCAGACACCTGTACACTCCCCGCACCTGTACACTCCAGGCACCTATACACTTCACGCACTTGTACACTTCACGCACCTGTACACTTCACGCACCTGTACACTCTACGCACCTGTACACTTCACGCACCTGTACACATCACGCACCTGTACACTCCACGCACCTGTACACTTCACCCACCAGTACACTCCAGGCACCTGTACACTTCACGCATCTGTACACTTCACGCACCTGTACACTTCACGCACCTGTACACTCCACGCTCCTGTACACTTCACGCACCTGTACACTCCACGCACCTGTACACTCCACGCACCTGTACACTCCACGCACCTGTACACTTCACGCACCTGTACACTCCACGCTCCTATACACTTCATGCACCTGTACACTCCACGCACCTGTACACTCCACGCACCTGTACACTCCACGCACCTGTACACTTCACGCACCTGTACACTTCACGCACCTGTACACTTCACGCACCTGTACACTTCACGCACCTGTACACTTCACGCACCTGTACACTCCACGCACCTGTGCACTTCACGCACCTGTACACTTCACGCACCTGTACACTTCACGCTCCTGTACACTTCACGCACCGGTACACTTCACACACCTGTACACTTCACGCACCTGTACATTTCATACACCTGTACACTTTACGCACCTGTACACTCCACGCACCTGTACACTCCACGCACCTGTACACTTCACGCACCTATACACTCCACGCACCTGTACACTTCACGCACACGCACACATCACGCACCTGTACACTTCACGCACCTGTACACTTCACGCACCTGCACACACCACGCACCTGTATACTTCACGCACCTGTACACTTCACGCACCTGCACACATCACGCACCTGTACACTTCACGCACCTGTACACTTCACGCATCTGTACACTTCACGCTCCTGTACACTTCACGCACCTGTACATTTCACACACCTGTACACTTCACGCACCTGTACACTATACGCACCTGTACACTCCACGCTCCTATACACTCCACACACCGGTACACTTCACGCACCTGTACTCTTCACGCACCTGTACACTCCAGACACCTGTACACTCCCCGCACCTGTACACTCCAGGCACCTATACACTTCACGCACCTGTACACTTCACGCACCTGTACACTCCACGCACGTGTACACTTCACGCACCTGTACACTTCACGCACCTGTACACTTCACGCACCTGTACACTCCACGCACCTGTACACTTCACGCACCTGTACACTTCACGCACTTGTACACTTCACGCACCTGTACACTTCACGCACCTGTACAATCTACGCACCTGTACACTTCACGCACCTGTACAATCCAAGCTCCTGTACATTTCACGCACCTGTACACTTCACGCACCTGTACACTCCACGCACCTGCACACTTCACGCACCAGTACACTCCAGGCACCTGTACACTTCACGCATCTGTACACTTCACGCACCTGTACACTTCACGCACCTGTACACTCAACGCTCCTGTACACTTCACGCACCTGTACACTCCACGCACCTGTACACTCCACGCACCTGTACACTCCACGCACCTGTACACTTCACGCACCTGTACACTCCACGCTCCTGTACACTTCACGCACCTGTACACTCCACGCACCTTTACACTCCACGCACCTGTACACTTCACGCACCTGTACACCTCACGCACCTGTACACTTCACGCACCTGTACACTCCAGGCACCTGTCACACTTCACGCACCTGTACACTTCACGCACCTGTACACTTCACGCACCTGTACACTTCACGCTCCTGTACACTTCACGCACCTGTACACTTCACGCACCTGTACACTTCACGCACCTGTACACTTCGCGCACCTGTACACTTCACGCACCTGTACACTTCACGCACCTGTACACTTCACACACCTGTACACTTCACGCACCTGTACACTTCACGCACCTGTACACTTCACGCACCTGTACACTTCACGCACCTATACACTTCACGCACCTGTACACTTCACGCACCTGTACACTTCACGCACCTGTACACTTCACGCTCCTGTACACTACACGCACCTGTACACTCCCCGCACCTGTACACTCCAGGCACCTGTACACTTCACGCACCTGTACACTTCACGCACCTGTACACTTCACGCACCTGTACACTTCACGCTCCTGTACACTACACGCACCTGTACACTCCCCGCACCTGTACACTCCAGGCACCTGTACACTTCACGCACCTGTACACTTCACGCACCTGTACACTTCACGCACCTGTACACTTCACGCACCTGTACACTTCACGCACATATACACTCCACGCTCCTGTATACTTCACGCACCTGTACACTTCACGCACCTGTACACTCCACGCACCTGTACACTTCACGCACCTGTACACTTCACGCACCTGTACACTTCACGCACCTGTACACTTCACACACCTGTACACTTCACGCACCTGTACACTTCACGCACCTGTACACTCCAGGCACCTGTACACTTCACGCACCTGTACACTTCACGCACCTGTACACTTCACGCTCCTGTACACTTCACGCACCTGTACTTTTCACGCACCTGTACACTCCAGACACCTGTACACTCCCCGCACCTGTACACTCCAGGCACCTATACACTTCACGCACCTGTACACTTCACGCACCTGTACACTCCACGCACCTGTACACTTCACGCACCTGTACACTTCACGCACCTGTACACTTCACGCACCTGTACACTTCACGCACCTGTACACTTCACGCACTTGTACACTTCACGCACCTGTACACTTCACGCACCTGTACACTCTACGCACCTGTACACTTCACGCACCTGTACACTCCAAGCTCCTGTACATTTCACGCACCTGTACACTTCACGCACCTGTACACTCCACGCACCTGCACACTTCACGCACCAGTACACTCCAGGCACCTGTACACTTCACGCATCTGTACACTTCACGCACCTGTACACTTCACGCACCTGTACACTCCACGCTCCTGTACACTTCACGCACCTGTACACTCCACGCACCTGTACACTCCACGCACCTGTACACTCCACGCACCTGTACACTCCACGCTCCTGTACACTTCACGCACCTGTACACTCCACGCACCTGTACACTCCACGCACCTGTACACTTCACGCACCTGTACACTCCACGCTCCTGTACACTTCACGCACCTGTACACTCCACGCACCTGTACACTCCACGCACCTGTACACTTCACGCACCTGTACACTTCACGCACCTGTACACTTCACGCACCTGTACACTCCAGGCACCTGTCACACTTCACGCACCTGTACACTTCACGCACCTGTACACTTCACACATATGTACACTTCACGCACCTGTACACTTCTCGCACCTGTACACTTCACGCACCTGTACACTTCAAGCACCTGTACACTTCACGCACCTGTACACTCCACGCACCTGTACACTTCACGCACCTGTAAACTCCACGCTCCTGTACACTTCACGCACCTGTACACTCCAGGCACCTGTACACTTCACGCACCTGTACACTCCAGGCACCTGTACACTCCATGCACCTGTACACTTCACGCACCTGTACACTTCAGGCACCTGTACACTTCACGCACCTGTACACTTCACGCACCTGTACACGTCACGCACCTGTACACTTCACGCTCCTGTACACTTTACGCACCTGTACACTTCACGCACCTGTACACTCCAAGCACCTGTACACTCCCCGCACCTGTACACTCCAGGCACCTGTACACTTCACGCACCTGTACACTTCACGCACCTGTACACTTCACGCACCTGTACACTTCACGCACCTGTACACTACACACACCTGTACACTTCACGCACCTGTACACTTCACGCACCTGTACACTCCAGACACCTGTACACTTCACGCACCTGTACACTTCACGCACCTGTACACTTCACGCTCCTGTACACTTCACGCAAATGTACTCTTCACGCACCTGTACACTCCAGACACCTGTACACTCCCCGCACCTGTACACTCCAGGCACCTATACACTTCACGCACTTGTACACTTCACGCACCTGTACACTTCACGCACCTGTACACTCTACGCACCTGTACACTTCACGCACCTGTACACTTCACGCACCTGTACACTCCACGCACCTGTACACTTCACCCACCAGTACACTCCAGGCACCTGTACACTTCACGCATCTGTACACTTCACGCACCTGTACACTTCACGCACCTGTACACTCCACGCTCCTGTACACTTCACGCACCTGTACACTCCACGCACCTGTACACTCCACGCACCTGTACACTCCACGCACCTGTACACTTCACGCACCTGTACACTCCACGCTCCTATACACTTCACGCACCTGAACACTCCACGCACCTGTACACTCCACGCACCTGTACACTCCACGCACCTGTACACTTCACGCACCTGTACACTTCACGCACCTGTACACTTCACGCACCTGTACACTTCACGCACCTGTACACTTCACGCACCTGTACACTCCACGCACCTGTGCACTTCACGCACCTGTACACTTCACGCACCTGTACACTTCACGCTCCTGTACACTTCACGCACCTGTACACTTCACACACCTGTACACTTCACGCACCTGTACATTTCATACACCTGTACACTTTACGCACCTGTACACTCCACGCACCTGTACACTCCACGCACCTGTACACTTCACGCACCTATACACTCCACGCACCTGTACACTTCACGCACACGCACACATCACGCACCTGTACACTTCACGCACCTGTACACTTCACGCACCTGCACACACCACGCACCTGTATACTTCACGCACCTGTACACTTCACGCACCTGCACACATCACGCACCTGTACACTTCACGCACCTGTACACTTCACGCATCTGTACACTTCACGCTCCTGTACACTTCACGCACCTGTACATTTCACACACCTGTACACTTCACGCACCTGTACACTATACGCACCTGTACACTCCACGCACCTATACACTCCACACACCGGTACACTTCACGCACCTGTACTCTTCACGCACCTGTACACTCCAGACACCTGTACACTCCCCGCACCTGTACACTCCAGGCACCTATACACTTCACGCACCTGTACACTTCACGCACCTGTACACTCCACGCACGTGTACACTTCACGCACCTGTACACTTCACGCACCTGTACACTTCACGCACCTGTACACTCCACGCACCTGTACACTTCACGCACCTGTACACTTCACGCACTTGTACACTTCACGCACCTGTACACTTCACGCACCTGTACAATCTACGCACCTGTACACTTCACGCACCTGTACAATCCAAGCTCCTGTACATTTCACGCACCTGTACACTTCACGCACCTGTACACTCCACGCACCTGCACACTTCACGCACCAGTACACTCCAGGCACCTGTACACTTCACGCATCTGTACACTTCACGCACCTGTACACTTCACGCACCTGTACACTCAGCGCTCCTGTACACTTCACGCACCTGTACACTCCACGCACCTGTACACTCCACGCACCTGTACACTCCACGCACCTGTACACTTCACGCACCTGTACACTCCACGCTCCTGTACACTTCACGCACCTGTACACTCCACGCACCTTTACACTCCACGCACCTGTACACTTCACGCACCTGTACACTTCACGCACCTGTACACTTCACGCACCTGTACACTCCAGGCACCTGTCACACTTCACGCACCTGTACACTTCACGCACCTGTACACTTCACGCACCTGTACACTTCACGCTCCTGTACACTTCACGCACCTGTACACTTCACGCACCTGTACACTTCACGCACCTGTACACTTCGCGCACCTGTACACTTCACGCACCTGTACACTTCACGCACCTGTACACTTCACACACCTGTACACTTCACGCACCTGTACACTTCACGCACCTGTACACTTCACGCACCTGTACACTTCACGCACCTATACACTTCACGCACCTGTACACTTCACGCACCTGTACACTTCACGCACCTGTACACTTCACGCTCCTGTACACTACACGCACCTGTACACTCCCCGCACCTGTACACTCCAGGCACCTGTACACTTCACGCACCTGTACACTTCACGCACCTGTACACTTCACGCACCTGTACACTTCACGCACCTGTACACTTCACGCACATATACACTCCACGCTCCTGTATACTTCACGCACCTGTACACTTCACGCTCCTGTACACTACACGCACCTGTACACTCCCCGCACCTGTACACTCCAGGCACCTGTACACTTCACGCACCTGTACACTTCACACACCTGTACACTTCACGCACCTGTACACTTCACGCACCTGTACACTTCACGCACCTGTACACTTCACGCACCTATACACTTCACGCACCTCTACACTTCACGCACCTGTACACTTCACGCACCTGTACACTTCACGCTCCTGTACACTACACGCACCTGTACACTCCCCGCACCTGTACACTCCAGGCACCTGTACACTTCACGCACCTGTACACTTCACGCACCTATACACTTCACGCACCTCTACACTTCACGCACCTGTACACTTCACGCACCTGTACACTTCACGCTCCTGTACACTACACGCACCTGTACACTCCCCGCACCTGTACACTCCAGGCACCTGTATACTTCACGCACCTGTACACTCTCACGCACCTGTACACTTCACGCACCTGTACACTCCAGGCACCTGTATAATTCACGCATCTGTACACTTCACGCACCTGTACACTTCACGCACCTGTACACTCTACGCTCCTGTATACTTCACGCACCTGTACACTTCACGCACCTGTACACTTCACGCACCTGTACACTTCACGCACCTGCACACTTCACGTACCTGTACACTTCACACACCTGTACACTTCACGCACCTGTACACTTCACCCACCTGTACACTTCACGCACCTGTACACTTCACGCACCTGTACACTTCACCCACCTGTACACTTCACGCACCTGTACACTTCACGCACCTGTACACTTCACACATATGTACACTTCACGCACCTGTACACTTCTCGCACCTGTACACTTCACGCACCTGTACACTTCAAGCACCTGTACACTTCACGCACCTGTACACTCCACGCACCTGTACACTTCACGCACCTGTAAACTCCACGCTCCTGTACACTTCACGCACCTGTACACTCCAGGCACCTGTACACTTCACGCACCTGTACACTCCAGGCACCTGTACACTCCACGCACCTGTACACTTCACGCACCTGTACACTTCAGGCACCTGTACACTTCACACACCTGTACACGTCACGCACCTGTACACTTCACGCTCCTGTACACTTTACGCACCTGTACACTTCACGCACCTGTACACTCCAGGCACCTGTACACTCCCCGCACCTGTACACTCCAGGCACCTGTACACTTCACGCACCTGTACACTTCACGCACCTGTACACTTCACGCACCTGTACACTTCACGCACCTGTACACTTCACACACCTGTACACTTCACGCACCTGTACACTTCACGCACCTGTACACTCCAGGCACCTGTACACTTCACGCACCTGTACACTTCACGCACCTGTACACTTCACGCTCCTGTACACTTCACGCACCTGTACACTTCACGCACCTGTACACTCCACGCACCTGTGCACTTCACGCACCTGTACACTTCACGCACCTGTACACTCCACGCACCTGTGCACTTCACGCACCTGTACACTTCACGCACCTGTACACTTCACGCTCCTGTACACTTCACGCACCTGTACACTTCACACACCTGTACACTTCACGCACCTGTACATTTCATACACCTGTACACTTTACGCACCTGTACACTCCACGCACCTGTACACTCCACGCACCTGTACACTCCACGCACCTGTACACTTCACGCACCTATACACTCCACGCACCTGTACACTTCACGCACACGCACACATCACGCACCTGTTCACTTCACGCACCTGTACACTTCACGCACCTGCACACACCACGCACCTGTATACTTCACGCACCTGTACACTTCACGCACCTGCACACATCACGCACCTGTACACTTCACGCACCTGTACACTTCACGCATCTGTACACTTCACGCTCCTGTACACTACACGCACCTGTACATTTCACACACCTGTACACTTCACGCACCTGTACACTATACGCACCTGTACACTCCACGCACCTATACACTCCACACACCGGTTCACTTCACGCACCTGTACTCTTCACGCACCTGTACACTCCAGACACCTGTACACTCCCCGCACCTGTACACTCCAGGCACCTATACACTTCACGCACCTGTACACTTCACGCACCTGTACACTCCACGCACCTGTACACTTCACGCACCTGTACACTTCACGCACCTGTACACTTCACGCACCTGTACACTCCACGCACCTGTACACTTCACGCACCTGTACACTTCACGCACTTGTACACTTCACGCACCTGTACACTTCACGCACCTGTACAATCTACGCACCTGTACACTTCACGCACCTGTACAATCCAAGATCCTGTACATTTCACGCACCTGTACACTTCACGCACCTGTACACTCCACGCACCTGCACACTTCACGCACCAGTACACTCCAGGCACCTGTACACTTCTCGCATCTGTACACTTCACGCACCTGTACACTTCACGCACCTGTACACTCAACGCTCCTGTACACTTCACGCACCTGTACACTCCACGCACCTGTACACTCCACGCACCTGTACACTCCACGCACCTGTACACTCCACGCTCCTGTACACTTCACGCACCTGTACACTCCACGCACCTTTACACTCCACGCACCTGTACACTTCACGCACCTGTACACTTCACGCACCTGTACACTTCACGCACCTGTACACTCCAGGCACCTGTCACACTTCACGCACCTGTACACTTCACGCACCTGTACACTTCACGCACCTGTACACTTCACGCTCCTGTACACTTCACGCACCTGTACACTTCACGCACCTGTACACTTCACGCACCTGTACACTTCACGCACCTGTACACTCCACGCACCTGTGCACTTCACGCACCTGTACACTTCACGCACCTGTACACTTCACGCTCCTGTACACTTCACGCACCTGTACACTTCACACACCTGTACACTTCACGCACCTGTACATTTCATACACCTGTACACTTTACGCACCTGTACACTCCACGCACCTGTACACTCCACGCACCTGTACACTTCACGCACCTATACACTCCACGCACCTGTACACTTCACGCACACGCACACATCACGCACCTGTACACTTCACGCACCTGTACACTTCACGCACCTGCACACACCACGCACCTGTATACTTCACGCACCTGTACACTTCACGCACCTGCACACATCACGCACCTGTACACTTCACGCACCTGTACACTTCACGCATCTGTACACTTCACGCTCCTGTACACTTCACGCACCTGTACATTTCACACACCTGTACACTTCACGCACCTGTACACTATACGCACCTGTACACTCCACGCACCTATACACTCCACACACCGGTACACTTCACGCACCTGTACTCTTCACGCACCTGTACACTCCAGACACCTGTACACTCCCCGCACCTGTACACTCCAGGCACCTATACACTTCACGCACCTGTACACTTCACGCACCTGTACACTCCACGCACGTGTACACTTCACGCACCTGTACACTTCACGCACCTGTACACTTCACGCACCTGTACACTCCACGCACCTGTACACTTCACGCACCTGTACACTTCACGCACTTGTACACTTCACGCACCTGTACACTTCACGCACCTGTACAATCTACGCACCTGTACACTTCACGCACCTGTACAATCCAAGCTCCTGTACATTTCACGCACCTGTACACTTCACGCACCTGTACACTCCACGCACCTGCACACTTCACGCACCAGTACACTCCAGGCACCTGTACACTTCACGCATCTGTACACTTCACGCACCTGTACACTTCACGCACCTGTACACTCAGCGCTCCTGTACACTTCACGCACCTGTACACTCCACGCACCTGTACACTCCACGCACCTGTACACTCCACGCACCTGTACACTTCACGCACCTGTACACTCCACGCTCCTGTACACTTCACGCACCTGTACACTCCACGCACCTTTACACTCCACGCACCTGTACACTTCACGCACCTGTACACTTCACGCACCTGTACACTTCACGCACCTGTACACTCCAGGCACCTGTCACACTTCACGCACCTGTACACTTCACGCACCTGTACACTTCACGCACCTGTACACTTCACGCTCCTGTACACTTCACGCACCTGTACACTTCACGCACCTGTACACTTCACGCACCTGTACACTTCGCGCACCTGTACACTTCACGCACCTGTACACTTCACGCACCTGTACACTTCACACACCTGTACACTTCACGCACCTGTACACTTCACGCACCTGTACACTTCACGCACCTGTACACTTCACGCACCTATACACTTCACGCACCTGTACACTTCACGCACCTGTACACTTCACGCACCTGTACACTTCACGCTCCTGTACACTACACGCACCTGTACACTCCCCGCACCTGTACACTCCAGGCACCTGTACACTTCACGCACCTGTACACTTCACGCACCTGTACACTTCACGCACCTGTACACTTCACGCACCTGTACACTTCACGCACATATACACTCCACGCTCCTGTATACTTCACGCACCTGTACACTTCACGCTCCTGTACACTACACGCACCTGTACACTCCCCGCACCTGTACACTCCAGGCACCTGTACACTTCACGCACCTGTACACTTCACACACCTGTACACTTCACGCACCTGTACACTTCACGCACCTGTACACTTCACGCACCTGTACACTTCACGCACCTATACACTTCACGCACCTCTACACTTCACGCACCTGTACACTTCACGCACCTGTACACTTCACGCTCCTGTACACTACACGCACCTGTACACTCCCCGCACCTGTACACTCCAGGCACCTGTACACTTCACGCACCTGTACACTTCACGCACCTATACACTTCACGCACCTCTACACTTCACGCACCTGTACACTTCACGCACCTGTACACTTCACGCTCCTGTACACTACACGCACCTGTACACTCCCCGCACCTGTACACTCCAGGCACCTGTATACTTCACGCACCTGTACACTCTCACGCACCTGTACACTTCACGCACCTGTACACTCCAGGCACCTGTATAATTCACGCATCTGTACACTTCACGCACCTGTACACTTCACGCACCTGTACACTCTACGCTCCTGTATACTTCACGCACCTGTACACTTCACGCACCTGTACACTTCACGCACCTGTACACTTCACGCACCTGCACACTTCACGTACCTGTACACTTCACACACCTGTACACTTCACGCACCTGTACACTTCACCCACCTGTACACTTCACGCACCTGTACACTTCACGCACCTGTACACTTCACCCACCTGTACACTTCACGCACCTGTACACTTCACGCACCTGTACACTTCACACATATGTACACTTCACGCACCTGTACACTTCTCGCACCTGTACACTTCACGCACCTGTACACTTCAAGCACCTGTACACTTCACGCACCTGTACACTCCACGCACGTGTACACTTCACGCACCTGTAAACTCCACGCTCCTGTACACTTCACGCACCTGTACACTCCAGGCACCTGTACACTTCACGCACCTGTACACTCCAGGCACCTGTACACTCCACGCACCTGTACACTTCACGCACCTGTACACTTCAGGCACCTGTACACTTCACACACCTGTACACGTCACGCACCTGTACACTTCACGCTCCTGTACACTTTACGCACCTGTACACTTCACGCACCTGTACACTCCAGGCACCTGTACACTCCCCGCACCTGTACACTCCAGGCACCTGTACACTTCACGCACCTGTACACTTCACGCACCTGTACACTTCACGCACCTGTACACTTCACGCACCTGTACACTTCACACACCTGTACACTTCACGCACCTGTACACTTCACGCACCTGTACACTCCAGGCACCTGTACACTTCACGCACCTGTACACTTCACGCACCTGTACACTTCACGCTCCTGTACACTTCACGCACCTGTACACTTCACGCACCTGTACACTCCACGCACCTGTGCACTTCACGCACCTGTACACTTCACGCACCTGTACACTCCACGCACCTGTGCACTTCACGCACCTGTACACTTCACGCACCTGTACACTTCACGCTCCTGTACACTTCACGCACCTGTACACTTCACACACCTGTACACTTCACGCACCTGTACATTTCATACACCTGTACACTTTACGCACCTGTACACTCCACGCACCTGTACACTCCACGCACCTGTACACTCCACGCACCTGTACACTTCACGCACCTATACACTCCACGCACCTGTACACTTCACGCACACGCACACATCACGCACCTGTACACTTCACGCACCTGTACACTTCACGCACCTGCACACACCACGCACCTGTATACTTCACGCACCTGTACACTTCACGCACCTGCACACATCACGCACCTGTACACTTCACGCACCTGTACACTTCACGCATCTGTACACTTCACGCTCCTGTACACTACACGCACCTGTACATTTCACACACCTGTACACTTCACGCACCTGTACACTATACGCACCTGTACACTCCACGCACCTATACACTCCACACACCGGTTCACTTCACGCACCTGTACTCTTCACGCACCTGTACACTCCAGACACCTGTACACTCCCCGCACCTGTACACTCCAGGCACCTATACACTTCACGCACCTGTACACTTCACGCACCTGTACACTCCACGCACCTGTACACTTCACGCACCTGTACACTTCACGCACCTGTACACTTCACGCACCTGTACACTCCACGCACCTGTACACTTCACGCACCTGTACACTTCACGCACTTGTACACTTCACGCACCTGTACACTTCACGCACCTGTACAATCTACGCACCTGTACACTTCACGCACCTGTACAATCCAAGCTCCTGTACATTTCACGCACCTGTACACTTCACGCACCTGTACACTCCACGCACCTGCACACTTCACGCACCAGTACACTCCAGGCACCTGTACACTTCTCGCATCTGTACACTTCACGCACCTGTACACTTCACGCACCTGTACACTCAACGCTCCTGTACACTTCACGCACCTGTACACTCCACGCACCTGTACACTCCACGCACCTGTACACTCCACGCACCTGTACACTCCACGCTCCTGTACACTTCACGCACCTGTACACTCCACGCACCTTTACACTCCACGCACCTGTACACTTCACGCACCTGTACACTTCACGCACCTGTACACTTCACGCACCTGTACACTCCAGGCACCTGTCACACTTCACGCACCTGTACACTTCACGCACCTGTACACTTCACGCACCTGTACACTTCACGCACCTGTACACTCTACGCTCCTGTATACTTCACGCACCTGTACACTTCACGCACCTGTACACTTCACGCACCTGTACACTTCACGCACCTGCACACTTCACGTACCTGTACACTTCACACACCTGTACACTTCACGCACCTGTACACTTCACCCACCTGTACACTTCACGCACCTGTACACTTCACGCACCTGTACACTTCACCCACCTGTACACTTCACGCACCTGTACACTTCACGCACCTGTACACTTCACACATATGTACACTTCACGCACCTGTACACTTCTCGCACCTGTACACTTCACGCACCTGTACACTTCAAGCACCTGTACACTTCACGCACCTGTACACTCCACGCACCTGTACACTTCACGCACCTGTAAACTCCACGCTCCTGTACACTTCACGCACCTGTACACTCCAGGCACCTGTACACTTCACGCACCTGTACACTCCAGGCACCTGTACACTCCACGCACCTGTACACTTCACGCACCTGTACACTTCAGGCACCTGTACACTTCACACACCTGTACACGTCACGCACCTGTACACTTCACGCTCCTGTACACTTTACGCACCTGTACACTTCACGCACCTGTACACTCCAGGCACCTGTACACTCCCCGCACCTGTACACTCCAGGCACCTGTACACTTCACGCACCTGTACACTTCACGCACCTGTACACTTCACGCACCTGTACACTTCACGCACCTGTACACTTCACACACCTGTACACTTCACGCACCTGTACACTTCACGCACCTGTACACTCCAGGCACCTGTACACTTCACGCACCTGTACACTTCACGCACCTGTACACTTCACGCTCCTGTACACTTCACGCACCTGTACACTTCACGCACCTGTACACTCCACGCACCTGTGCACTTCACGCACCTGTACACTTCACGCACCTGTACACTCCACGCACCTGTGCACTTCACGCACCTGTTCACTTCACGCACCTGTACACTTCACGCTCCTGTACACTTCACGCACCTGTACACTTCACACACCTGTACACTTCACGCACCTGTACATTTCATACACCTGTACACTTTACGCACCTGTACACTCCACGCACCTGTACACTCCACGCACCTGTACACTCCACGCACCTGTACACTTCACGCACCTATACACTCCACGCACCTGTACACTTCACGCACACGCACACATCACGCACCTGTACACTTCACGCACCTGTACACTTCACGCACCTGCACACACCACGCACCTGTATACTTCACGCACCTGTACACTTCACGCACCTGCACACATCACGCACCTGTACACTTCACGCACCTGTACACTTCACGCATCTGTACACTTCACGCTCCTGTACACTACACGCACCTGTACATTTCACACACCTGTACACTTCACGCACCTGTACACTATACGCACCTGTACACTCCACGCACCTATACACTCCACACACCGGTTCACTTCACGCACCTGTACTCTTCACGCACCTGTACACTCCAGACACCTGTACACTCCCCGCACCTGTACACTCCAGGCACCTATACACTTCACGCACCTGTACACTTCACGCACCTGTACACTCCACGCACCTGTACACTTCACGCACCTGTACACTTCACGCACCTGTACACTTCACGCACCTGTACACTCCACGCACCTGTACACTTCACGCACCTGTACACTTCACGCACTTGTACACTTCACGCACCTGTACACTTCACGCACCTGTACAATCTACGCACCTGTACACTTCACGCACCTGTACAATCCAAGCTCCTGTACATTTCACGCACCTGTACACTTCACGCACCTGTACACTCCACGCACCTGCACACTTCACGCACCAGTACACTCCAGGCACCTGTACACTTCTCGCATCTGTACACTTCACGCACCTGTACACTTCACGCACCTGTACACTCAACGCTCCTGTACACTTCACGCACCTGTACACTCCACGCACCTGTACACTCCACGCACCTGTACACTCCACGCACCTGTACACTCCACGCTCCTGTACACTTCACGCACCTGTACACTCCACGCACCTTTACACTCCACGCACCTGTACACTTCACGCACCTGTACACTTCACGCACCTGTACACTTCACGCACCTGTACACTCCAGGCACCTGTCACACTTCACGCACCTGTACACTTCACGCACCTGTACACTTCACGCACCTGTACACTTCACGCTCCTGTACACTTCACGCACCTGTACACTTCACGCACCTGTACACTTCACGCACCTGTACACTTCACGCACCTGTACACTTCACGCACCTGTACACTTCACGCACCTGTACACTTCACACACCTGAACACTTCACGCACCTGTACACTTCACGCACCTGTACACTTCACGCACCTGTACACTTCACGCACCTATACACTTCACGCACCTGTACACTTCACGCACCTGTACACTTCACGCACCTGTACACTTCACGCTCCTGTACACTACACGCACCTGTACACTCCCCGCACCTGTACACTCCAGGCACCTGTACACTTCACGCACCTGTACACTTCACGCACCTGTACACTTCACGCACCTGTACACTTCACGCACCTGTACACTTCACGCACATATACACTCCACGCTCCTGTATACTTCACGCACCTGTACAATTCACGCACCTGTACACTCCACGCACCTGTACACTTCACGCACCTGTACACTTCACGCACCTGTACACTTCACGCACCTGTACACTTCACACACCTGTACACTTCACGCACCTGTACACTTCACGCACCTGTACACTCCAGGCACCTGTACACTTCACGCACCTGTACACTTCACGCACCTGTACACTTCACGCTCCTGTACACTTCACGCACCTGTACTCTTCACGCACCTGTACACTCCAGACACCTGTACACTCCCCGCACCTGTACACTCCAGGCACCTATACACTTCACGCACCTGTACACTTCACGCACCTGTACACTCCACGCACCTGTACACTTCACGCACCTGTACACTTCACGCACCTGTACACTTCACGCACCTGTACACTTCACGCACCTGTACACTTCACGCACTTGTACACTTCACGCACCTGTACACTTCACGCACCTGTACACTCTACGCACCTGTACACTTCACGCACCTGTACACTCCAAGCTCCTGTACATTTCACGCACCTGTACACTTCACGCACCTGTACACTCCACGCACCTGCACACTTCACGCACCAGTACACTCCAGGCACCTGTACACTTCACGCATCTGTACACTTCACGCACCTGTACACTTCACGCACCTGTACACTCCACGCTCCTGTACACTCCACGCACCTGTACACTCCACGCACCTGTACACTCCACGCACCTGTACACTTCACGCACCTGTACACTCCACGCTCCTGTACACTTCACGCACCTGTACACTCCACGCACCTGTACACTCCACGCACCTGTACACTTCACGCACCTGTACACTCCACGCTCCTGTACACTTCACGCACCTGTACACTCCACGCACCTGTACACTCCACGCACCTGTACACTTCACGCACCTGTACACTTCACGCACCTGTACACTTCACGCACCTGTACTCTCCAGGCACCTGTCACACTTCACGCACCTGTACACTTCACGCACCTGTACACTTCACACATATGTACACTTCACGCACCTGTACACTTCTCGCACCTGTACACTTCACGCACCTGTACACTTCAAGCACCTGTACACTTCACGCACCTGTACACTCCACGCACCTGTACACTTCACGCACCTGTAAACTCCACGCTCCTGTACACTTCACGCACCGGTACACTCCAGGCACCTGTACACTTCACGCACCTGTACACTCCAGGCACCTGTACACTCCATGCACCTGTACACTTCACGCACCTGTACACTTCAGGCACCTGTACACTTCACGCACCTGTACACTTCACGCACCTGTACACGTCACGCACCTGTACACTTCACGCTCCTGTACACTTTACGCACCTGTACACTTCACGCACCTGTACACTCCAAGCACCTGTACACTCCCCGCACCTGTACACTCCAGGCACCTGTACACTTCACGCACCTGTACACTTCACGCACCTGTACACTTCACGCACCTGTACACTTCACGCACCTGTACACTACACACACCTGTACACTTCACGCACCTGTACACTTCACGCACCTGTACACTCCAGACACCTGTACACTTCACGCACCTGTACACTTCACGCACCTGTACACATCACGCTCCTGTACACTTCACGCAAATGTACTCTTCACGCACCTGTACACTCCAGACACCTGTACACTCCCCGCACCTGTACACTCCAGGCACCTATACACTTCACGCACTTGTACACTTCACGCACCTGTACACTTCACGCACCTGTACACTCTACGCACCTGTACACTTCACGCACCTGTACACTCCAAGCTCCTGTACATTTCACGCACCTGTACACTTCACGCACCTGTACACTCCACGCACCTGTACACTTCACCCACCAGTACACTCCAGGCACCTGTACACTTCACGCATCTGTACACTTCACGCACCTGTACACTTCACGCACCTGTACACTCCACGCTCCTGTACACTTCACGCACCTGTACACTCCACGCACCTGTACACTCCACGAACCTGTACACTCCACGCACCTGTACACTTCACGCACCTGTACACTCCACGCTCCTATACACTTCACGCACCTGTACACTCCACGCACCTGTACACTCCACGCACCTGTACACTCCACGCACCTGTACACTTCACGCACCTGTACACTTCACGCACCTGTACACTTCACGCACCTGTACACTTCACGCACCTGTACACTTCACGCACCTGTACACTCCACGCACCTGTGCACTTCACGCACCTGTACACTTCACGCACCTGTACACTTCACGCTCCTGTACACTTCACGCACCTGTACACTTCACACACCTGTACACTTCACGCACCTGTACATTTCATACACCTGTACACTTTACGCACCTGTACACTCCACGCACCTGTACACTCCACGCACCTGTACACTTCACGCACCTATACACTCCACGCACCTGTACACTTCACGCACACGCACACATCACGCACCTGTACACTTCACGCACCTGTACACTTCACGCACCTGCACACACCACGCACCTGTATCCTTCACGCACCTGTACACTACACGCACCTGCACACATCACGCACCTGTACACTTCACGCACCTGTACACTTCACGCATCTGTACACTTCACGCTCCTGTACACTTCACGCACCTGTACATTTCACACACCTGTACACTTCACGCACCTGTACACTATACGCACCTGTACACTCCACGCACCTATACACTCCACACACCGGTACACTTCACGCACCTGTACTCTTCACGCACCTGTACACTCCAGACACCTGTACACTCCCCGCACCTGTACACTCCAGGCACCTATACACTTCACGCACCTGTACACTTCACGCACCTGTACACTCCACGCACCTGTACACTTCACGCACCTGTACACTTCACGCACCTGTACACTTCACGCACCTGTACACTCCACGCACCTGTACACTTCACGCACCTGTACACTTCACGCACTTGTACACTTCACGCACCTGTACACTTCACGCACCTGTACAATCTACGCACCTGTACACTTCACGCACCTGTACAATCCAAGCTCCTGTACATTTCACGCACCTGTACACTTCACGCACCTGTACACTCCACGCACCTGCACACTTCACGCACCAGTACACTCCAGGCACCTGTACACTTCACGCATCTGTACACTTCACGCACCTGTACACTTCACGCACCTGTACACTCAACGCTCCTGTACACTTCACGCACCTGTACACTCCACGCACCTGTACACTCCACGCACCTGTACACTCCACGCACCTGTACACTTCACGCACCTGTACACTCCACGCTCCTGTACACTTCACGCACCTGTACACTCCACGCACCTTTACACTCCACGCACCTGTACACTTCACGCACCTGTACACTTCACGCACCTGTACACTTCACGCACCTGTACACTCCAGGCACCTGTCACACTTCACGCACCTGTACACTTCACGCACCTGTACACTTCACGCACCTGTACACTTCACGCTCCTGTACACTTCACGCACCTGTACACTTCACGCACCTGTACACTTCACGCACCTGTACACTTCGCGCACCTGTACACTTCACGCACCTGTACACTTCACGCACCTGTACACTTCACACACCTGTACACTTCACGCACCTGTACACTTCACGCACCTGTACACTTCACGCACCTGTACACTTCACGCACCTATACACTTCACGCACCTGTACACTTCACGCACCTGTACACTTCACGCACCTGTACACTTCACGCTCCTGTACACTACACGCACCTGTACACTCCCCGCACCTGTACACTCCAGGCACCTGTACACTTCACGCACCTGTACACTTCACGCACCTGTACACTTCACGCACCTGTACACTTCACGCACCTGTACACTTCACGCACATATACACTCCACGCTCCTGTATACTTCACGCACCTGTACACTTCACGCTCCTGTACACTACACGCACCTGTACACTCCCCGCACCTGTACACTCCAGGCACCTGTACACTTCACGCACCTGTACACTTCACACACCTGTACACTTCACGCACCTGTACACTTCACGCACCTGTACACTTCACGCACCTGTACACTTCACGCCCCTATACACTTCACGCACCTGTACACTTCACGCACCTGTACACTTCACGCACCTGTACACTTCACGCTCCTGTACACTACACGCACCTGTACACTCCCCGCACCTGTACACTCCAGGCACCTGTACACTTCACGCACCTGTACACTCCACGCACCTGTACACTTCACGCTCCTGTACACTCCAAGCTCCAGTACACTTCACGCACCTGTATACTTCACGCACCTGTACACTCTCACGCACCTGTACACTTCACGCACCTGTACACTCCAGGCACCTGTATACTTCACGCATCTGTACACTTCACGCACCTGTACACTTCACGCACCTGTACACTCCACGCTCCTGTATACTTCACGCACCTGTACACTTCACGCACCTGTACACTTCACGCACCTGTACACTTCACGCACCTGCACACTTCACGTACCTGTACACTTCACACATCTGTACACTTCACGCACCTGTACACTTCACCCACCTGTACACTTCACGCACCTGTACACTTCACGCACCTGTACACTTCACCCACCTGTACACTTCACGCACCTGTACACTTCACGCACCTGTACACTTCACACATATGTACACTTCACGCACCTGTACACTTCTCGCACCTGTACACTTCACGCACCTGTACACTTCAAGCACCTGTACACTTCACGCACCTGTACACTCCACGCACCTGTACACTTCACGCACCTGTAAACTCCATGCTCCTGTACACTTCACGCACCTGTACACTCCAGGCACCTGTACACTTCACGCACCTGTACACTCCAGGCACCTGTACACTCCACGCACCTGTACACTTCACGCACCTGTACACTTCAGGCACCTGTACACTTCACGCACCTGTACACGTCACGCACCTGTACACTTCACGCTCCTGTACACTTTACGCACCTGTACACTTCACGCACCTGTACACTCCAGGCACCTGTACACTCCCCGCACCTGTACACTCCAGGCACCTGTACACTTCACGCACCTGTACACTTCACGCACCTGTACACTTCACGCACCTGTACACTTCACGCACCTGTACACTTCACACACCTGTACACTTCACGCACCTGTACACTTCACGCACCTGTACACTCCAGGCACCTGTACACTTCACGCACCTGTACACTTCACGCACCTGTACACTTCACGCTCCTGTACTCTTCACGCACCTGTACACTTCACGCACCTGTACACTCCAGACACCTGTACACTCCCCGCACCTGTACACTCCAGGCACCTGTACACTTCACGCACCTGTACACTTCACGCACCTGTACACTCCACGCACCTGTACACTTCACGCACCTGTACACTTCACGCACCTGTACACTTCACGCACCTGTACACTTCACGCACCTGTACACTTCACGCACTTGTACACTTCACGCACCTGTACACTTCACGCACCTGTACACTCTACGCACCTGTACACTTCACGCACCTGTACACTCCAAGCTCCTGTACATTTCACGCACCTGTACACTTCACGCACCTGTACACTCCATGCACCTGTACACTTCACGTACCAGTACACTCCAGGCACCTGTACACTTCACGCATCTGTACACTTCACGCACCTGTACACTTCACGCACCTGTACACTTCACGCACCTATACACTCCACGCACCTGTACACTCCACGCACCTGTACACTCCACGCACCTGTACACTTCACGCACCTGTACACTCCACGCTCCTATACACTTCACGCACCTGTACACTCCACGCACCTGTACACTCCACGCACCTGTACACTTCACGCACCTGTACACTCCACGCTCCTATACACTTCACGCACCTGTACACTCCACGCACCTGTACACTCCACGCACCTGTACACTCCATGCACCTGTACACTTCACGCACCTGTACACTTCACGCACCTGTACACTTCACGCACCTGTACACTTTACGCACCTGTACACTCCACGCACCTGTGCACTTCACGCACCTGTACACTTCACGCACCTGTACACTCCACGCACCTGTGCACTTCACGCACCTGTACACTTCACGCACCTGTACACTTCACGCTCCTGTACACTTCACTCACCTGTACACTTCACACACCTGTACACTCCTTGCTCCTGTACACTTCACGCACCTGTACATTTCATACACCTGTACACTTCACACATATGTACACTTCACGCACCTGTACACTTCTCGCACCTGTACACTTCACGCACCTGTACACTTCAAGCACCTGTACACTTCACGCACCTGTACACTTCACGCTCCTGTACACTTCACTCACCTGTACACTTCACACACCTGTACACTCCTTGCTCCTGTACACTTCACGCACCTGTACACTCCACGCACCGGTACACTCCAGGCACCTGTACACTCCACGCATCTGTACACTCCACGCACCGGTACACTCCACGCATCTGTACACCCCACGCACCGGTACACTCCAGGCACCTGTACACTCCACGCATCTGTACACTCCACGCACTGGTACACTCCAGGCACCGGTACACTCCACGCACCTGTACACTCCACGCATCTGTACACTCGACGCACCGGTACACTCCAGGCACCTGTACACTCCACGCGCCTGTACACTCCACGCACCTGTACACTCCACGCATCTGTACACTCGACGCACCGGTACACTCCACGCACCTGTACACTCCACGCATCTGTACACTCGACGCACCGGTACACTCCAGGCACCTGTACACTCCAGGCACCTGTACACTCCACGCACCGGTACACTCGATGCACCGGTACACTCCACGCACCGGTACACTTCACGCACCTGTACACTTCAAGCACCTGTACACTCCACGCACCTGTACACTCCACGCACCTGTACACTCGACGCACCGGTACACTCCAGGCACCTGTACACTCCACGCGCCTGTACACTCCACGCACCTGTACACTCCACGCATCTGTACACTCGACGCACCGGTACACTCCAGGCACCTGTACACTCCACGCGCCTGTACACTCCACGCACCGGTACACTCCACGCACCGGTACACTCCACGCACCGGTACACTCCACGCACCTGTACACTCCACGCATCTGTACACTCGACGCACCGGTACACTCCAGGCACCTGTACACTCCAGGCACCTGTACACTCCACGCACCGGTACACTCGACGCACCGGTACACTCCACGCACCGGTACACTTCACGCACCTGTATACTTCAAGCACCTGTACACTTCACGCACCTGTACACTTCACGCTCCTGTACACTTCACTCACCTGTACACTTCACACACCTGTACACTCCTTGCTCCTGTACACTTCACGCACCTGTACACTCCACGCACCGGTACACTCCAGGCACCTGTACACTCCAGGCACCTGTACACTCCAGGCACCTGTACACTCCACGCACCGGTACACTCGACGCACCGGTACACTCGACGCACCGGTACACTCGACGCACCGGTACACTCCACGCACCTGTACACTCCAGGCACCTGTACACTCCACGCACCTGTACACTCCACGCACCGGTACACTCCACGCACCTGTACACTCCACGCACCGGTACACTCCAGGCACCTGTACACTCCACGCACCGGTACACTTCACGCACCTGTACACTCCACGCACCTGTACACTCCACGCACCTGTACACTCCACGCACCTGTACACTCCACGCACCTGTACACTCCACGCACTGGTACACTACGCACCGGTACACTCCACGCACCTGTACACTCCACACACCTGTACACTCCACGCACCGGTACACTCCACGCACCGGTACACTCCACGCACCTGTACACTCCACGCACCGGTACACTCCAGGCACCGGTACACTCTAGGCACCTGTACACTCCACGCACCGGTACACTCGACGCACCGGTACACTCCAGGCACCTGTACACTCCACGCACCGGTACACTCGACGCACCTGTACACTCCACGCACCTGTACACTCCACGCACCGGTACACTCCAGGCACCTGTACACTCCACGCACCTGTACACTCCACGCACCGGTACACTCCACGCACCTGTACACTCCACGCACCTGTACACTCCACGCACCGGTACACTCCACGCACCTGTACACTCCACGCACCTGTACACTCCACGCACCGGTACACTCCAGGCACCTGTACACTCCACGCACCTGTACACTCCACGCACCGGTACACTCCAGGCACCGGTACACTCTAGGCACCTGTACACTCCACGCACCGGTACACTCCAGGCACCTGTACACTCCACGCACCTGTACACTCCACGCACCGGTACACTCCAGGCACCGGTACACTCTAGGCACCTGTACACTCCACGCACCGGTACACTCCACGCACCGGTACACTCCAGGCACCGGTACACTCCACGCACCTGTACACTCCACGCACCGGTACACTCCAGGCACCGGTACACTCTAGGCACCTGTACACTCCACGCACCGGTACACTCCACGCACCGGTACACTCCACGCACCGGTACACTCCAGGCACCGGTACACTCCACGCACCGGTACACTCCAGGCACTGGTACACTCCACGCACCTGTACACTTCACGCACCGGTACACTCCAAGCACCTGTACACTCCGTAAGTTCTACAGGACCTCTTAGCTCAACACTTGCTGACTATCTCATATATTTCAGTTTCGTTAATTGTGTGGGAAATTTCCAGCTGTTTTGCCGACCTCGTGACTCCGTAGCGGCTTAGTTGGTGACTTGCGACTGGTTTATGAGGCTTTGTTGCGTCTCTGTAACAATACTACTGGATATCTGCAGCGTCGGTGGGGCTCCACACCGTCTGCGGGGCTCCACGCCGTCGGCGGTGCTCCACACCGTCGGCGGGGCTCCACACCGTCGGCGGTGCTCCACACCGTCGGTGAGGCTCCACACCGTCGGCGGGGCTCCATACCGTCGGCGGGGCTCCACACTGTCGGCGGGGCTCCATACCGTCGGCGGGGCTCCACACCGTCGGCGGGGCTCCATACCGTCGGTGGGGCTCCACACCGTCGGCGGGGCTCCACACCGTCGGCGGGGCTCCACAGCGGTCCTCTGGTGTATCGGGTTAGTGTAGATGTTGGTGTAGCTTTTATTCCGTGGCAGTTAAGTTACCGCTCCGTGTCCTGTGTCGAGGACCCGGCGGCGCCCGGGACGTGTACCTGTCCTCGCTGTGTTCAGCGTCCGACACTTACTAGGACGCCAGTTCCGCGTGTGTGTGTGTGTGTGTGTGTTTACAGGAATATACATGAGGGCTACTGTCTCTCTGGTGGTCTCCACGGCGGACAGGAAGCTGGCGGCTTGCCATCTGAAGTAACGTCTTGCCTTATATGGATCTGACGGGTTCAAGATTCCATGGGTTTATTACCCTGTGGAGAAAAAAAACATCTGTTTTCTGTCCGAGCTGTGACTGGTTGAGCTTGAAACCGCTGCTCCTATTTGTGAGTTATAATATACCGTTTTATAAGAACCAGTCTGGATCAATACTCCTCTGTTTGTTTACTATATAAGAGGTCTGGATGAGATGAATCGTGTCGTGAGTGGTTTGTATAGTGTTGTTAGTTCCTATAGACCCTCGACCTCTCCTGGTATGAGAGCTGACCTGGTTCTGGGAGGATTTCTGTTGCTCTGCGCTCAACGTTTTCCCGAGCAGAGATATATATGGTCTTGAAGGTGAGGACTCCATGCTTGGATGCTGGAGCCCAGATGCTGGGCGCACCAGAGGCTCCTCCACCTGTGTAACATCTGTTTCCTTGAAGTCTGAGATCCGTTTAATTATTCCTAGGTGTGCACGTGTTCCGTGTGTGCACGTGTTCCGTGTGCACGTGTTCCGTGTGTGCGCGTGTTCCGTGTGTGTGCGTGTTCCGTGAGTGCGCGTGTTCCGTGTGTGTGCGTGTTCCGTGTGTGCGCGTGTTCCGTGTGTGCGCGTGTTCCGTGTGTGCACGTGTTCCGTGAGTGCGCGTGTTCCGTGTGTGCGCGTGTTCCGTGTGTGTGCGTGTTCCGTGTGTGCGCGTGTTCCGTGTGTGTGCGTGTTCCGTGTGTGCGCGTGTTCCGTGTGTGTGCGTGTTCCGTGAGTGCGCGTGTTCCGTGTGTGCGCGTGTTCCGTGTGTGCGCGTGTTCCGTGTGTGCGCGTGTTCCGTGTGTGCACGTGTTCCGTGAGTGCGCGTGTTCCGTGTGTGTGCGTGTTCCGTGAGTGCGCGTGTTCCGTGTGTGCACGTGTTCCGTGAGTGCGCGTGTTCCGTGTGTGCGCGTGTTCCGTGTGTGCACGTGTTCCGTGAGTGCGCGTGTTCCGTGTGCACGTGTTCCGTGTGTGCGCGTGTTCCGTGTGTGCACGTGTTCCGTGTGTGCGCGTGTTCCGTGTGCACGTGTTCCGTGTGTGCGCGTGTTCCGTGTGCACGTGTTCCGTGTGTGCGCGTGTTCCGTGTGTGCGCGTGTTCCGTGTGTGCGCGTGTTCCGTGTGTTCGCGTGTTCCGTGTGTGCGCGTGTTCCGTGTGTGTGCGTGTTCCGTGTGTGCGCGTGTTCCGTGTGCACGTGTTCCGTGTGTGCGCGTGTTCCGTGTGTGTGCGTGTTCCGTGAGTGCGCGTGTTCCGTGTGTGTGCGTGTTCCGTGTGTGCGCGTGTTCCGTGTGTGCGCGTGTTCCGTGTGTGCACGTGTTCCGTGAGTGCGCGTGTTCCGTGTGTGCGCGTGTTCCGTGTGTGTGCGTGTTCCGTGTGTGCGCGTGTTCCGTGTGTGCGCGTGTTCCGTGTGTGCGCGTGTTCCGTGTGTGCGCGTGTTCCGTGTGTGCGCGTGTTCCGTGTGTGCGCGTGTTCCGTGTGTGCACGTGTTCCGTGTGTGCGCGTGTTCCGTGTGTGCACGTGTTCCGTGAGTGCGCGTGTTCCGTGTGTGCACGTGTTCCGTGAGTGCGCGTGTTCCGTGTGTGCGCGTGTTCCGTGTGTGCACGTGTTCCGTGTGTGCGCGTGTTCCGTGTGTGCACGTGTTCCGTGAGTGCGCGTGTTCCGTGTGCACGTGTTCCGTGTGTGCGCGTGTTCCGTGTGTGCGCGTGTTCCGTGTGTGCGCGTGTTCCGTGTGCACGTGTTCCGTGTGTGCGCGTGTTCCGTGTGCACGTGTTCCGTGTGTGTGCGTGTTCCGTGTGTGCGCGTGTTCCGTGTGTGCGCGTGTTCCGTGTGTGCGCGTGTTCCGTGTGTGCGCGTGTTCCGTGTGTGCGCGTGTTCCGTGTGTGCGCGTGTTCCGTGTGTGCGCGTGTTCCGTGTGTGCGCGTGTTCCGTGTGTGCGCGTGTTCCGTGTGTGCGCGTGTTCCGTGTGTGCGCGTGTTCCTCATGTGAGTGCGATTATACCGTGACTGTAAACAGAGTTGTGCACACTACCTTCAGCAGAGCGCCTTTTAACAGTATAAACTATAGAGTTTTTCAACCTTTTTACCCTTGTGGATCCCTTGAAATAATTGTCATGTCTCCAGGAACCCCCCCCCCCCCACCCTGAATAAAAATATTATATAATGCATATATTCATTAATCTCAAAAATTAATATTCATTAATCACAAAAAATTATACCTGTAAAGACAAAAATAAACATTGACAACGATGAAAATACAGAAGACAAATCAGGGAAATATGAACAAATTTGTCGGTCAAGACATTGTTACTTTTTTACTAAAGTTGTCTTGATTTCATTTAGATTTAATTTGGGTGTTGAAAATTGCTTGTGTAATGTGACACCTGTGTTTATCTTCCGGTACATAAATACTTAATTCAGTGTTGAACTTTAGATAAACACACATACGAATTTAAATTTCAACTTAGATCCGAGTGTAAGAAGTTGAAAATATTGGCGATATATTTCTCTCCTAGAAATGGCGGGATAATCATCTTTCACAGAAATCCAGAACTTATCCAGGGATAGAGCAGTAAATCTCATCTCGAGTGCATGATCAAATTACAGCTCACAAAGTTCTTCCTCTTCTCCTTAAAGTTTAAGTTCTCAGCAAGAGCACAAGGTTTCAGAGTATGGAGCCCTCAACCAATCAAAAACTTGTGCTGAAAGGGAGACGGAAAATGATGGTCGAGTTTGCCTAACAAATCCTCCAGATGGGTTTAAGAAAGACTTGAAATTTGCTGGTATGCTCCTTCACCCTTAAGACGCAGCAGTGGTGTAAACATTGCAAGATTTCCCTTTGCATCATGATTTTGACCAATGAGTCGCTCTTCTTTTAAATCAAAGAATTCTGCCATTTGAAGTCAATATATTTTCTCCAGCAACACAAAGATAAGAGAAACGCGCTTTTATAGTGACCTCTCGCGGAGCTCCTATAGTGACCTCTCGCGGAGCTCCTATAGTGACCTCTCGCGGAGCTCCTATAGTGACCTCTCGCGGAGCTCCTATAGTGACCTCTCGTGAGCCCTTAGTGACCTCTCGCGGAGCTCCTATAGCGACCTCTCGTGAGCCCTTAGTGACCTCTCGTGAGCCCTTATTGACCTCTCGTGAGCCCTTAGTGACCTCTTGTGAGACCTTAGTGACCTTTCGTGAGCCCTTAGTGACCTCTCGTGAGCCCTTATTGACCTCTCGTGAGCCCTTAGTGACCTCTTGTGAGACCTTAGTGACCTCTCGTGAGCCCTTATTGACCTCTCGTGAGCCCTTAGTGACCTCTTGTGAGCCGATTGATGAAGATTAAGCCACCCAAGAGGTGGCACGGGCATGAATAGCCCGTAAATGGTGGCCCTTTCGAGCCATTACCAGTATCAAAAGATGATACTGGAGATCTGTGGAGGGCGCAACTGCACCCTGCGTGACGGGAGATGTCTCCCGGACCAAGTGGTGACCAAATGGAGCTCTTGTGAGCCCTTAATGATCTCTTGTGAGCACTTCGTGACTTCTCGTGAGCCCATATTGACATCTCGTGAACCCTTAGTGACCTCTCGTGAACCCTTAGTGACCTCTCGTGAACCCTTAGTGACCTCTCGGTAGCCCTTAGTGACCTCTCGTGAGCCCTTATTGACCTCTCGTGAGCCCCTATAGTGATCTTTCGTGAGCCCCTATAGTGACCTCTCGTGAGCCCCTATAGTGATCTCTCGTGAGCCCCTATAGTGACCTCTCGTGAGCCCCTATAGTGACCTCTCGTGAGCCCCTATAGTGATCTTTCGTGAGCCCCTATAGTGACGTCTCGTGAGCCCCTATAGTAATCTTTCGTGAGCCCCTATAGTGACCTCTCGTGAGCCCCTATAGTGATCTTTCGTGAGCCCCTATAGTGATCTCTCGTGAGCCCCTATAGTGATCTTTCGTGAGCCTCTATAGTGACCTCTCGTGAGCTCCTATAGTGACCTCTCGTGAGCCCCTATAGTAACCTCTCGCGAGCCCCTATAGTGACCTCTCGTGAGCTCCTATAGTGATCTTTCGTGAGCCCATATAGTGACCTCTCGTGAGCCCCTATAGTGACCTCTCGTGAGCCCCTATAGTGATCTCTCGTGAGCCCCTATAGTGACCTCTCGTGAGCCCCTATAGTAACCTCTCGTGAGCCCCTATAGTGACCTCTCGTGAGCTCCTACAGTGATCTTTTGTGAGCCCCTATAGTGACCTCTCGCGAGCCCCTATAGTGATCTCTCGTCAGCCCCTATAGTGACCTCTTGTGAGCTCCTATAGTGACCTCTCGTGAGCTCCTATAGTGACCTCTCGTGAGCCCCTATAGTGACCTCTCGTGGGCCCCTATAGTGACCTCTCGTGAGCCCCTATAGTGACCTCTCGTGAGCCCCTATAGTGACCTCTCGTGAGCCCCTATAGTGACCTCTCGCGGAGCCCCTATAGACCTATCCTGGAAACCCGGTTGAGAAACTGGTGTAGAGGATGAAGGCGGACACTGCAGTGAGCAAGAACTAACAGTGTGGTCCGCAAGGGGTGACCAGCAACTTACACAGGCCAGGGAGGAGAGGCCAGAGCTCCCCTCTGCTCTGGGGAGATGGGGTCCGGAAGAGAGAGAAGGTCTAGAGGGCTGGAGGTTCTCTAAGACCTCTAAACTAACCAAGAAGGAAATAGCGAGGGGGAAGGGGGAGGAAGTACTCTGTAGATGTACATACGAATAATTGGAAGAAAAGAGAGAGAGAGAGAGAGAGAGAGAGAGAGAGAGAGAGAGAGAGAGAGAGAGAGAGAGAGAGAGAGAGAGAGAGAGAGAGAGAGAGAGAGAGAGAGAACAGAGAAAACAATAAAAGATATATTGTTTTTTATTGTTTACCTAGCCCAAGCGGCAGGATAGGGGGGAAGGAGATAAATAGGTTCTTGGGATGGGTTTAAGGACAGGATAGGGAAGAGGGGAGACACGCTGGGTCTAAGGAGAAAAATGGGTAGATGAGGGGAGATGATGTGTCTTAATTACGATCAAATTAATAAATGCGATCGAATTTCGGGCCAATTAAATGCACTATGGAATTTGCACAAGAGCCTATAAGCTTCAATAGGACCAATTGCCAACATAAAGGAGTTATGGCCCTTTGAACACAGACAAACTAATCGTGTTGTCTTTAGTGCAAACATTTACACGAATGTAATCGGATTATAATCAAATTTCGCGCAATGAACTGAATCCAACACATGTAAGACGGGTTTACGGTGTGGGTGTTTTGACGTGCAAATGGAACGGCTGAGATTATGTCCAGTACATGGGACCGTCTGTCACACTGTCTGTTGTCTGTCACAGGACGAGGCTCTCTCCGTCACACTGTCTGTTGTCTGTCACAGGACGAGGCTCCCTCCGTCACACTGTCTGTTGTCTGTCACAAGACGAGGCTCCCTCCGTCACCTTGTCTGTTGTCTGTCACAAGACGAGGCTCCCTCCGTCACACTGTCTGTTGTCTGTCACAGAACGAGGCTCCCTCCGTCCCACTGTCTGTTGTCTGTCACAAGACGACGCTCCCTCCGTCACCCTGCCTGCTGTCTGTCCCAGAAAATGGCTCCTTTCGTTAACGAGTTCATTATTTAAACATTTGTTTTATCCAAAGCTTGCTCTTGTCATTTCAATGTCATGTACCTTCAGTAATTATGTCCTGACTTTACTGTTAAACAGTATTGATTGACTTGGATAACGGCAGGAGATGTTGACCTCTATGTTGGCTGTACCCCACCCCCCCCCTGCCCCTTCCACTGGTGGCTGGCTGTACCACCTGCCCCTTCCACTGTTGGCTGGCTGTACCCCCTGCCCCTTCCACTGGTGGCTGGCTGTACCCCCTGCCCCTTCCACTGGCGGCTGGCTGTACCCCCTGCCCCTTCTACAATTGGCTGGCTGTACCCCCTGCCCCTTCCACTAGTGGCTGGCTGTACCCCCTGCCCCTTCCACTGGTGGCTGGCTGTACCCCCTGCCCCTTCCACTGGTGGCTGGCTGTACCCCCGGCCCCTTCCACTGGTGGCTGGCTGTACCCCCGGCCCCTTCCACTGGTGGCTGGCTGTACCCCCTGCCCCTTCCACTGGTGGCTGGCTGTACCCCCTGCCCCTTCCACTGGTGGCTTGCTGTACCCCCTGCCCCTTCCACTGGTGGTTGCCTGTACTCCCTGCCCCTTCCACTGGTGGCTGGCTGTAGCCCCTGCCCCTTCCACTGGTGGCTGGCTGTACCCCCTGCCCCTTCCACTGGTGGCTGGCTGTACCCCCTGCCCCTTCCACTGGTGGCTGGCTGTACCCCCTGCCCCTTCCACTGGTGGCTGGCTGTACCCCCTGCCCTTCCACTGGTGGCTGGCTGTACCCCCTGCCCCTTCCACTGGTGGCTGGCTGTACTCCCTGCCCCTTCTACTGATGACTGGCTGTACCCCCTGCCCCTTCCACTGGTGGGTGACTGTACCCCCTGCCCCTTCCACTGATGGCTGGCTGTACCCCCTGCCCCTTCAACTGGTGGCTGGCTGTACCCCCCTGCCCCTTCCACTGGTGGCTGGCTGTACTCCCCCTGCCCCTTCCACTGGTGGCTGGCTGTACCCCCCCTGCCCCTTCCACTGGTGGTTGGCTGTACCCCTGCCCCTTTCACTGGTGGCTGGCTGTACCTCCTGCCCCTTCCACTAGTGACTGGCTGTACCTCCTGCCCCTTTCGCTGTTGGCTGGCTGTACCCCCTGCCCCTTCCATTAGTGACTGGCTGTACCCCCTGCCCCTTCCACTGGTGGCTGGCTGTTCTCCCTGCCCCTTCCACTGGTGGCTGGCTGTACCCCCTGCCCCTTCCACTGGTGGCTGGCTGTACCCCCCCTGCCCCTTCCACAGGTGGTTGGCTGTACCCCCTGCCCCTTCCACTGGTGGCTGGCTGTACCCCCTGCTCCTTTCACTGGGGGCTGGCTGAACCTCCTGCCCCTTCCACTGGTGGTTGGCTGTACCCCCTGCCCCTTCCACTAGTGACTGGCTGTACCCCCTGCCCCTTCCACTAGTGACTGGCTGTACCCCCTGCCCCTTCCACTAGTGACTGGCTGTACCCTCTGCCCCTTCCACTGGTGGCTGGTTGTACCCCCTACCCCTTCCACTAGTGACTGGCTGTACCCCCTGCCCTTTCCACTGGTGGCTGGCTGTACCCACCAATGCCCCTTCCACTATAGTGTCTGGCTGTACCCCCTACCCCTTCCACTGGTGGCTGGCTGTACCCCCCTGCCCTTTCCACAGGTGGCTGGCTGTACCCACCCCTGCCCCTTCCACTTGTGACTGGCTGTACCCCCTACCCCTTCCACTGGTGGTTGGCTGTACCCCCTGCCCCTTCCACTGGTGGTTTGCTGTACCTCATGCCCCCTTCCACTGGTGGCTGGCTGTACCCCCTACCCCTTCCACTGGTAGCTGGCTGTACCCCCTGCCCTTTCCACTGGTGGCTGGCTGTACCCCCTGCCCTTTCCACTGGGGGTTGGCTGTACCCCCTGCCCCTTTCACTGGTGGTTTCCTGTACCTCATGCCCCCTTCCACTGGTGGCTGGCTGTAACCCCCTACCCCTTCCACTGGTAGCTGGCTGTACCCCCTGCTCCTTCCACTGGTGGCTGGCTGTACCCCCTGCCCTTTCCACTGGTGGCTGGCTGTAGCCCCTGCCCCTTCCACTGGTAGCTGGCTGTACCCCCCCTGCCCTTTCCACTGGTGGTTGGCTGTACCCCCTGCCCTTTGCACTGGGTGTTGGCTGTATCCCCTACCCCTTCTACTGGTGGCTGGCTGTACCCCCTGCCTCTTCCACTGGTGGCTGGCTGTACCCCCTGCCCTTTCCACTGGGGGTTGGCTGTACCCTCTGCCCCCTTCCACTGGTGGCTGGCTGTACCCCCTACCCCTTCCACTGGTTGTTTGCTGTACCTCATGCCCCCCTTCCACTGGTGGCTGGCTGTACCCCCTACCCCTTCCACTGGTAGCTGGCTGTACCCCCTGCCCTTTCAACTGGTGGCTGGCTGTACCCCCTGCCCCTTCCACTGGTGGCTGGCTGTACCCCCTGCCCTTTCCACTGGTGGCTGGCTGTACCCCCTGCCCCTTCCACTGGTAGCTGGCTATACCCCCTGCCCTTTCCACTGGTGGTTGGCTGTACTCCCTGCCCCTTCCACTGGTGGCTGACTGTACCCCCTGCCCTTTCCACTGGTGGCTGGCTGTACCCCCTGCCCCTTCCACTGGTAGCTGGCTGTACCCCCTGCCCTTTCCACTGGTGGCTGGCTGTACCTTCTGCCCCTTCCACTGGTAGCTGGCTGTACCCCCTACCCCTTCCACTGGTGGCTGGCTGTACCACCGGCCCTTTCCACTGGTGGTTGGCTGTACCCCCTGCCCCTTCCACTGGTGGTTTGCTGTACCTCATGCCCCCTTCCACTGGTGGCTGGCTGTACCCCCTTACCCCTTCCACTGGTAGCTGGCTGTACCCCCTGCCCCTTCCACTGGTGGCTGGCTGTACCCACCCCTGCCCCTTCCACTGGTGGCTGGCTGTACCCCCTACCCCTTCCACTGGTAGCTGGCTGTACCCCCTGCCCCTTCCACTGGTGGCTGGCTGTACCCCCTGCCCTTTCCACTGGTGGCTGGCTGTACCCCCTGCCCTTTCCACTGGTGGCTGGCTGTACCCCCTGCCCTTTCCACTGGTGGCTGGCTGTACCCCCTGCCCCTTCCACTGGTGGCTGGCTGTACCCCCGGCCCCTTCCACTAGTAGCTGGCTGTACCCCCTGCCCTTCCACTGGTGGCTGGCTGTACCCCCGGCCCCTTCCACTGGTGGCTGGCTGTACCCCCGGCCCCTTCCACTGGTGGCTGGCTGTACCCCCTGCCCCTTCTACAATTGGCTGGCTGTACCCCCTGCCCCTTCCACTAGTGGCTGGCTGTACCCCCTGCCCCTTCCACTGGTGGCTGGCTGTACCCCCTGCCCCTTCCACTGGTGGCTGGCTGTACCCCCGGCCCCTTCCACTGGTGGCTGGCTGTACCCCCGGCCCCTTCCACTGGTGGCTGGCTGTACCCCCTGCCCCTTCCACTGGTGGCTGGCTGTACCCCCTGCCCCTTCCACTGGTGGCTTGCTGTACCCCCTGCCCCTTCCACTGGTGGTTGCCTGTACTCCCTGCCCCTTCCACTGGTGGCTGGCTGTAGCCCCTGCCCCTTCCACTGGTGGCTGGCTGTACCCCCTGCCCCTTCCACTGGTGGCTGGCTGTACCCCCTGCCCCTTCCACTGGTGGCTGGCTGTACCCCCTGCCCCTTCCACTGGTGGCTGGCTGTACCCCCTGCCCTTCCACTGGTGGCTGGCTGTACCCCCTGCCCCATCCACTGGTGGCTGGCTGTACTCCCTGCCCCTTCTACTGATGACTGGCTGTACCCCCTGCCCCTTCCACTGGTGGGTGACTGTACCCCCTGCCCCTTCCACTGATGGCTGGCTGTACCCCCTGCCCCTTCAACTGGTGGCTGGCTGTACCCCCCTGCCCCTTCCACTGGTGGCTGGCTGTACTCCCCCTGCCCCTTCCACTGGTGGCTGGCTGTACCCCCCCTGCCCCTTCCACTGGTGGTTGGCTGTACCCCTGCCCCTTTCACTGGTGGCTGGCTGTACCTCCTGCCCCTTCCACTAGTGACTGGCTGTACCTCCTGCCCCTTTCGCTGTTGGCTGGCTGTACCCCCTGCCCCTTCCATTAGTGACTGGCTGTACCCCCTGCCCCTTCCACTGGTGGCTGGCTGTTCTCCCTGCCCCTTCCACTGGTGGCTGGCTGTACCCCCTGCCCCTTCCACTGGTGGCTGGCTGTACCCCCCCTGCCCCTTCCACAGGTGGTTGGCTGTACCCCCTGCCCCTTCCACTGGTGGCTGGCTGTACCCCCTGCTCCTTTCACTGGGGGCTGGCTGAACCTCCTGCCCCTTCCACTGGTGGTTGGCTGTACCCCCTGCCCCTTCCACTAGTGACTGGCTGTACCCCCTGCCCCTTCCACTAGTGACTGGCTGTACCCCCTGCCCCTTCCACTAGTGACTGGCTGTACCCTCTGCCCCTTCCACTGGTGGCTGGTTGTACCCCCTACCCCTTCCACTAGTGACTGGCTGTACCCCCTGCCCTTTCCACTGGTGGCTGGCTGTACCCACCAATGCCCCTTCCACTATAGTGTCTGGCTGTACCCCCTACCCCTTCCACTGGTGGCTGGCTGTACCCCCCTGCCCTTTCCACAGGTGGCTGGCTGTACCCACCCCTGCCCCTTCCACTTGTGACTGGCTGTACCCCCTACCCCTTCCACTGGTGGTTGGCTGTACCCCCTGCCCCTTCCACTGGTGGTTTGCTGTACCTCATGCCCCCTTCCACTGGTGGCTGGCTGTACCCCCTACCCCTTCCACTGGTAGCTGGCTGTACCCCCTGCCCTTTCCACTGGTGGCTGGCTGTACCCCCTGCCCTTTCCACTGGGGGTTGGCTGTACCCCCTGCCCCTTTCACTGGTGGTTTCCTGTACCTCATGCCCCCTTCCACTGGTGGCTGGCTGTAACCCCCTACCCCTTCCACTGGTAGCTGGCTGTACCCCCTGCTCCTTCCACTGGTGGCTGGCTGTACCCCCTGCCCTTTCCACTGGTGGCTGGCTGTAGCCCCTGCCCCTTCCACTGGTAGCTGGCTGTACCCCCCCTGCCCTTTCCACTGGTGGTTGGCTGTACCCCCTGCCCTTTGCACTGGGTGTTGGCTGTATCCCCTACCCCTTCTACTGGTGGCTGGCTGTACCCCCTGCCTCTTCCACTGGTGGCTGGCTGTACCCCCTGCCCTTTCCACTGGGGGTTGGCTGTACCCTCTGCCCCCTTCCACTGGTGGCTGGCTGTACCCCCTACCCCTTCCACTGGTTGTTTGCTGTACCTCATGCCCCCCTTCCACTGGTGGCTGGCTGTACCCCCTACCCCTTCCACTGGTAGCTGGCTGTACCCCCTGCCCTTTCAACTGGTGGCTGGCTGTACCCCCTGCCCCTTCCACTGGTGGCTGGCTGTACCCCCTGCCCTTTCCACTGGTGGCTGGCTGTACCCCCTGCCCCTTCCACTGGTAGCTGGCTATACCCCCTGCCCTTTCCACTGGTGGTTGGCTGTACTCCCTGCCCCTTCCACTGGTGGCTGACTGTACCCCCTGCCCTTTCCACTGGTGGCTGGCTGTACCCCCTGCCCCTTCCACTGGTAGCTGGCTGTACCCCCTGCCCTTTCCACTGGTGGCTGGCTGTACCTTCTGCCCCTTCCACTGGTAGCTGGCTGTACCCCCTACCCCTTCCACTGGTGGCTGGCTGTACCACCGGCCCTTTCCACTGGTGGTTGGCTGTACCCCCTGCCCCTTCCACTGGTGGTTTGCTGTACCTCATGCCCCCTTCCACTGGTGGCTGGCTGTACCCCCTTACCCCTTCCACTGGTAGCTGGCTGTACCCCCTGCCCCTTCCACTGGTGGCTGGCTGTACCCACCCCTGCCCCTTCCACTGGTGGCTGGCTGTACCCCCTACCCCTTCCACTGGTAGCTGGCTGTACCCCCTGCCCCTTCCACTGGTGGCTGGCTGTACCCCCTGCCCTTTCCACTGGTGGCTGGCTGTACCCCCTGCCCTTTCCACTGGTGGCTGGCTGTACCCCCTGCCCTTTCCACTGGTGGCTGGCTGTACCCCCTGCCCCTTCCACTGGTGGCTGGCTGTACCCCCGGCCCCTTCCACTAGTAGCTGGCTGTACCCCCTGCCCTTCCACTGGTGGCTGGCTGTACCCCCGGCCCCTTCCACTGGTGGCTGGCTGTACCCCCGGCCCCTTCCACTGGTGGCTGGCTGTACCCCCGGCCCATTCCACTGGTGGCTGGCTGTACCCCCTGCCCCTTCCTCTGGTGGCTGGCTGTACCCGCAGCCCCTTCCACTGGTGGCTGGCTGTACCCCCTGCCCCTTCCACTGGTGGCTGGCTGTACCCCCGGCCCCTTCCACTGGTGGCTGGCTGTACCCCCGGCCCCTTCCACTAGTAGCTGGCTGTACCCCCTGCCCCTTTCACTGGTGGCTGGCTGTACCCCCAGCCCCTTTCACTGGTGGCTGGCTGTACCCCCTGCCCCTTCCACTAGTAGCTGGCTGTACCCCCTGCCCCTTCCACTGGTGGCTGGCTGTAACCTCCCTCCTTACCCTTTCCAAAGCACAACACAGCATCATAACAGTGGAGTGTTGTGGGGGAGACGTAGGGTAGAGAACAAGAATATAGAGTGGAGGGAGAGATAATGTGAGGGGATGAACAGAGGGAATTAGGAGGGGAGAGGGATTAAAGTGCGGTGGGCAGAGGGGGGACGAATGGAGGAGGAGGAGGAGGAAGGGAGAGCAAATGAAGACAGCAGGGAGGGGGAGCAGAGGACGAGCGACCACCCAACTTTAAAATAATTTAGTGTACCCTTGGTGAGGCGTGACGTGTCCTGTGTGTTGTGTGGGTCTATGTGTGTACACCTGTGACACGTCTTAGTCAGGTGTGTGCGTCGGTGTCAGGTGTGAGGCGGTGTCAGGTGTGTGTGTCGGTGTCAGGTGTGAGGCGGTGTCAGGTGTATTTGACACACACCTGACTTAACTGTCAGGTGTGTGTCGGTGTCAGGTGCGTGTCGGTGTTAGGTGTGTGTTGGTGTCAGGTGTGTATCAGTGTCAGGTGTGTGTCGATGTCAGGTGTGTGTCGGTCAGGTGTGTGTCGGTGTAAGGTTTGTGTCAGTGTCAGGTGTGTGTCGGTGTCAGGTGTGTGTCAGTTCCAGGTGTGTGTCATGAGTGTGTCAGTTCCAGGTGTGTATCATGTGTGTCAGTGTCAGGTGTGTGTCAGGTATGTGCCAGATTCAGGTGTGTGTCGGAGCCAGATGTGTCGGCGCCAGATGTGTCGGTGTCATGTGTGTGTCAGTGTCAGGTGTGTGTTGATGTCAGGTGGTTCCGGTGTCAGGTGTGTGTGTTGGTGTCAGGTGTGTGTCGGTGTCAGGTGTGTGTCGGTGTCAGGTGTGTGTCGCAGGTGTGTGTCAGTGTCAGGTGTGTGTTGGTGTCAGGTGTGTATATCGGTGTCAGGTGTGTGTCGGTGTCAGATGTGTGTGTCGGTGTCAACTGTGTGTCCGTGTCAGATGTGTGTGTCGGTGTCAGGTGTGTGACCGTGTCAGGTGTGTGTCAGTATCAGGTGTGTCAGATGTGTGTCAGGTGTGTGTCGGTGTCAGGTGTGTCGGTGTCAGGTGTGTATCGGTGTCAGGTGTGTGTCGGTGTCAGGTGTGTGTCAGTGTCAGGTGTGTTAGTGTCAGGTGTGTGTCAGTGGCAGGTGTGTGTCAGTGTCAGGTGTGTGTCAGGCGTGTGTTAGTGTCAGGTGTGTATCAGTGTCAGTTGTGTGTCAGTGTCAGGTGTGTGTTGCTGTCAGGTATGTGTCGGTGTCAGGTGTGTGTCAGTGTCAGGTGACGTGTCAGTGTCAGGTGTGTGTCGGTGTCAGGTGTGCTACAGTGTCAGGTGTGTGTCGGTGTCAAGTGTGTGTCGGTGTCAAGTGTGTGTCAGGTGTGTGTCGGTGTCAGGTGTGCTTCATGTAGTGGGACTCCTTGCTTTTGTTACACATGTGTCTCGCGTTAGCTCCTTTGTCTGGCGTAGGTCGACTGGCTGGTGGCACTGGTCGAGGGCGTGCTGGTGGCACTGGTCTAGGGCGTGCTGGTGGCACTGGTCGAGGGCGTGCTGGTGGCACTGGTCTAGGGCGTGCTGGTGGCACTGGTCTAGGGCGTGCTGGTGGCACTGGTCTAGGGCGTGCTGGTGGCACTGGTCGAGGGCGTGTTGGTGGCACTGGTCGAGGGCGTGCTGGTGGCACTGGTCTAGGGCGTGCTGGTGGCACTGGTCTAGGGCGTGCTGGTGGCACTGGTCGAGGGCGTGTTGGTGGCACTGGTCGAGGGCGTGCTGGTGGCACTGGTCGAGGGCGTGCTGGTGGCACTGGTCGAGGGCGTGCTGGTGGCACTGGTCGACACTGTGGGTGTGGGGTGACTGCTCTGTCTATTTGTGACCCCACATCAGGTGGGGATCTGACCTCGCACGTGATTGGTCGTCGGAAACTCATTTACAAATTGATTGGTTTGTTGGGGGAGTAATATGAGAAGGTGATTGGGTCATTGGAGTGTAATCACCTGTCTCTGATAGGATCACAAATAATGGGTGTGTATGTAACTGTATTTAGCCAGAGTGAGAGACTTGAGCATGGCAGTGATTGATTAAGATGAGACGTGGTTGACTTGGCCAAGATGGGGTTAACTGGTCTAGGGTGTGGTTGACTTAGTCAAGATGAGGTTAACTGGTCTAGGGTGTGGTTGACTTAGTCAAGATGAGGTTAACTGGTCTAGGGTGTGGTTGACTTAGCCAAGATGAGGTTAACTGGTCTAGTGTGTGGTTGATCTAGTCAAGATGTGCCTTACTGGTAGAGGTCGTGAAGGAGTTACAACTACGGGCTCACCATAGCCCGTGCTACTTTGAACTTTTTGTTCCAGGTATGGAATCTTAAACAACAACATCGTGAATGAGTTAGCCAAGCCTGTGAGGATGCCACTAGGAGCAGAGATGTTGAACACTGGTAACAATGGCTACATGATTTACAGAGATGCAATTTAATGCAGTTGTGGGGTTCTGGGCATAAGTAATGCTAACATATACAAGATATCAACTGAGCAACATTGAAGGGACTAAATTTGATTGCGATAAATGTATCGCAAACAATCACGACTCCCAATGGTTGCGAGTCATCATTAGTACAGATCTTAACTGAAGACATAAATTCGTTAATGCTTGAAATAGGGCGAGTGACACCTGGATGGATGTCTGGATGAGCTTGTCATTAAACAATAATGTCATCCGTCATCCTGATCTGGGGCCATATTCACGAAGTAGTTACGCAAGTACTTACGAACGTGTACATCTTTCCTCAATCTTTGACAACTTTGGTTACATTTATTAAACAGTTTACAAGCACGAAAACTTCCTAATCCACTGTTGTTATAGTAATAAACAGCCTCCTGGTGCTGCGGAGCTCATTAACTATTGAATAATTGTAAACAAAGCCGCCAAAGATTGAGAAAAGATGGACAGGTTTCGTAAGTGCTTGCGTATCCAACCCGTCCTCTTAAAAATAACGTCACTTTTGGCTCGTATGCGCGCTATGGCCAAATTTGGACGTAATTTGAAATGAAATCGACTCACAAAAGTGACATTCTGTTCCGTTTTCTATTTGAGTCGTCCGGCGTACGCGCAGAGGTTATGAGGGGACACTTTCAATTAACGTTTTTCATAACGTTTTGAAACTTTTTGAGAATTTCCTGCCCACCTAACCTATCAGAGGACCCTTAACTTACTGTTGTTGAAAAAAAATCCCAAACTTATTTTCATTTTTTTTTCATTTTCAAATTACGTCCAAATTCGGCCATACGGGCAAACGGCCAAAAGCGACGTTCTTTTTAGAGGACAGGTTGGCGTACCTGCTTCGTAAATCTTGCCCCTGGCCCTAATTAACCCACTGATATGATGTAGTTTAATGAGTGACCAGATGCAATGGAATGGACGTTAATGGTCTTGAGAGAGAGTAGAGAAGGATGATGAAGGTAGTAGGCATCCATCAGTCTCAGGAGACAATGGAGTTGCGCTCTTGGTGTCGGTCTGGAGTGGCCTCACCAGGGCGCAAAGCCAGGGTAGGTTGATTCGGGGGAGAAGCTGTTACCCATGCAGCAGGTCCCCCCTCTCCACGGCGCTGAAAGTCTCCAATGGAAAGGCACACGCCAATACGATTGGTTCCAGCGCCGTCGCAGGAACTGTGAGTTCCGGGGTTGACCTCGAAGTTGGTGAAGAAGGGCACAGGGACCTCCAACCCCGGAGACCGCCGTGGTCGGGGCCGGACAAGAACCACCCCATCAAGGGTATGAACGACCCCAGCCTCCTGAAGCAGAGCCTGGGCCGCACGAGCCCCGGGAGGTGGACGTCCCGGTCCCGCACCTACGGGTTCCAGACATGGATCGTCACAACCCCTTTTCACCCGAGGCCGGCCTCCTTCAAGACCAAGTAGAAGGAAGGAAGAGTGATAATTATTAAATACAACAATTATTATTATGATAATTATTATAATAATAATTGTAAATATTATATTTCAACAATGTAATGTAATTCAACCAAAGATTAGAGTCGGGGCCCAAGAACTGAAGCTTAAACACTGTAAGGTGTAAAGCCAAAGGAGCTAACAAAATTTTTATCTATTTTCTGAATCTAAACTTACCCAATTTGTATCTATTGTTTCATATTAGCATATTTCACACCTTGCAGGTATACCCTTCATCTATCCATACAATCATTTGTATACTTTACTTACTTCCCCCTTACTCTTTACCTGCAAGGAGGGTAAACTAATCTCTCTTCGTAAGAGAGGGTAATCCCAGGCATTATCACCCTCTCTTATTAGTTTACCCTCCTTGCAGGTAAAGAGTAAGGGAGAAGTAAGTAAAGTATACAAATGATTGTATGGATAGATCAAGGGTATACCTGCAAGGTGTGAAATATGCTAATATGAAACAATAGATACAAATTGGGTAAGTTAGATTCAGAAAATAGATAAAAATTTTGTTAGCTCCTTTGGCTTTACACCTTACAGTGTTTATGCTTCAGTTCTTGGGCCCCGACTCTAATCTTTGGTTGACTTACATTACATTGTTGATACATAATATACATAGTTTTTGATATCGGGAGGAGGGTCCTCCCAGTACACACACTCTGGTAGCTTGTCCACTCTTGGACCTCCCAGTACACACACTCTGGTAGCTTGTCCACTCTGGGGCCTCCCAGTACACACACTCTGGGGCCTCCCAGTACACACACTCTGGGACCTCCCAGTACACACACACTCTGGGGCCTCCCAGTACACACACTCTGGGGCCTCCCAGTACACACACTCTGGGGCCTCCCAGTACACACACTCTGGGGCCACCCAGTACACACACTCTGGGGCCTCCCAGTACACACACTCTGGGGCCCTCCCAGTACACACACTCTGGGGCCCTCCCAGTACACACACTCTGGGGCCCTCCCAGTACACACACTCTTGGATCTCCCAGTACACACACTCTGGGGCCACCCAGTACACACACTCTGGGGCCTCCCAGTACACACACTCTGGGGCCCTCCCAGTACACACACTCTGGGGCCCTCCCAGTACACACACTCTTGGACCTCCCAGTACACACACTCTGGGACCTCCCAGTACACACACTCTGGGGCCTCCCAATACACACACTCTGGGGCCTCCCAATACACACACTCTTGGGCCTTCCAGTACACACACTCTGGGGCCTCCCAATACACACACTCTGGGGCCTCCCAATACACACACTCTGGGGCCCTCCCAGTACACACACTCTGGGGCCCTCCCAGTACACACACTCTTGGATCTCCCAGTACACACACTCTGGGACCTCCCAGTGCACACACTCTGGGGCCTCCCAGTACACACACTCTGGGGCCTCCCAATACACACACTCTGGGGCCTCCCAGTACACACACTCTGGGGCCTCCCAGTACACACACTCTGGGGCCTCCCAATACACACACTCTGGGGCCTCCCAGTACACACACTCTGGGGCCTCCCAGTACACACACTCTTGGACCTCCCAGTACACACACTCTGGGGCCTCCCAGTACACACACTCTAGGGCCTCCCAGTACACACACTCTGGGGCCTCCCAGTACACACACTCTGGGGCCTCCCAGTACACACACTCTGGGTCCTACCAGTACACACGCTCTGGGGCCTCCCAGTACACACACTCTGGGGCCTCCCAGTACACACACTCTGGGTCCTACCAGTACACACACTCTGGGGCCTCCCAGTACATACACTCTGGGGCCTCCCAGTACACACACTCTGGGGCCTCCCAGTACACACACTCTAGGGCTTCCCAGTACACTCACTCTGGGGCCTCCCAGTACACACACTCTGGGGCCTCCCAGTACACACACTCTGGGGCCTCCCAATACACACACTCTGGGGCCTCCCAGTACACACACTCTGGGGCCTCCCAGTACACACACTCTTGGACCTCCCAGTACACACACTCTGGGGCCTCCCAGTACACACACTCTAGGGCCTCCCAGTACACACACTCTGGGGCCTCCCAGTACACACACTCTGGGGCCTCCCAGTACACACACTCTGGGTCCTACCAGTACACACGCTCTGGGGCCTCCCAGTACACACACTCTGGGGCCTCCCAGTACACACACTCTGGGTCCTACCAGTACACACACTCTGGGGCCTCCCAGTACACACACTCTGGGGCCTCCCAGTACACACACTCTGGGGCCTCCCAGTACACACACTCTGGGGCCTCCCAGTACACACACTCTGGGGCCTCCCAGTACACACACTCTGGGTCCTACCAGTACACACGCTCTGGGGCCTCCCAGTACACACACTCTGGGTCCTACCAGTACACACGCTCTGGGGCCTCCCAGTACACACACTCTGGGGCCTCCCAGTACACACACTCTGGGTCCTACCAGTACACACACTCTGGGGCCTCCCAGTACACACACTCTGGGGCCTCCCAGTACACACACTCTGGGGCCTCCCAGTACACACACTCTGGGGCTTCCCAGTACACACACTCTGGGGCCTCCCAGTACACACACTCTGGGGTTCTCCCAGTACGCACACTCTGGTAGCCTTGTCCACTCTGTTTACACTCAGGAGTATTTGATAGATCGCGATTGCGACGGAAAGGGAGGAGAAGAGGGGAAGGTAAGAGGGGAAGGGAAGAGGGGAAGGGAAGAGGGGTGATGTGGGGAGAGGGGAGGTATGGGAGTGTGGGGAAAGAAGGTAAGGAAACTATCTGGAGAAAGCGCCAAGTCATTACGACTATAGATCCTTTGTAAGGGTTCAGAATAAAGATTGGGGATGGGACGGGGATTAGGGGGATGGGACGGGGATTAGGAGGATGGGACGGGAGGAGAGACGGACTATCCCGGACACCGCCGGTTGTATTAGTATTGTATTTGTGAACATTAGTATGAAAAACGTAGGATAGTTTAGGGGTAATAAGGCCGCCACTGAACTAACACATAAACGCTCCACCTGACCCAGGCTGTGGGTGTAGAAGGGAGAAGTGTACTCACCTATTTGTGCTTGCGGGGGTTGAGCTCTGGCTCTTTGGTCCCGCCTCTCAACTGTCAATCAAGTGTGCTCTGTTACAGGTGAGAATGTGAGGGACTCCCGTTAAACGTTGTGTAAAGGGTTCCTAAGAGGTACGGAAGACTTTCGTATTCCACATGATATAAGTTATATTAGAATGCACCAGCGACATATAATATAGTGGGGTGTGGGGAGGGGGGGGGGAGGGGAGTGTGCATCCCGGTGTAAATGTTCACTTAAGTGTGTTGGGGAGCGAGGGTCCGGCCAGAGGAGTCGAAGAGGGCAAACTGCTCCATTGGAGGGAAGTGGGAACCATCACTGAAGAGAATCACAGCAGCAAAGTGGGAGGTCCAGAGGGCTGGTTAGCTCGATGGTCTCACAGGGGGGGGGGGTGAGGGGATAGGGGGGTAGGAGGATAGGGGGGGTGAGGGAAACTTACTGGATAGATAGGTCTACATAGTCCTGCAGAAGTAGATAGAGGGGGATATGTCCAGATCTTGGCGCCCGAGATCCTGGGGTCTGCAGTTCAAGTGAATGTATTTTTGTCTGGTCTATTAAGCCACAGATTAGATCAGGATGTTATAACACTGAGAGGTGTACCTTATTTCTCGGTGTATATAGACTGAGTTTACTTTATCCGTGAACATAGTCCAGGAGTAAAGTGTACTTGTTGGTTGGTGAGTAAGTCAGTGTGGTGACCTCAGTAACCCTCCAGAGGCTGACACACCACAAGCCGAACACCAAGCAGATTGGAGAAGGGATCCGCAGTGTAGCGGGGCCGATCAGTTATGTTAAGGGAATAACATTGGCCTCGGGGGGGGGGGGGGGGTCACGTTACGAGCAGAATGAGTAGTTTGAGACTGTGAGCCATGTGAATGAGATCCTGTGATGGCTATTGAGGCCGGGCGGTATGAAGGATCTGTCTACTAGGAATCAGTGCTGGGATAGTATCAGGGATCTACTAGCATCATCATTGCCAGTGTAGAAGGTTTTACCTCGTTTTCACATGACGAGAGAATGAGTGGTGTTGTCAGTTGTGTTGTTTGGGCAACCAGGTTCTGGGCTCAGTGTACACGTGTTGTTGCCTGACGCAGGTGTATGTTGCTGCTGTTGTTTTTAGATTCAGCTACTCGGAACAAAACGTTCCAAGTAGCACGGGCTATGGTGAGCCCGTGGTGGACGCACCTGGCACAAGAGCGGGACTGCGTGTGGTGGGGGGCAGGTGTACCTGGTGTGAGGCAGGTGTAGCTGGTGTGGGGCTGGTGTAGCTGGTGTGGGGCGTGTACCTGGTGTGGGGCAGGTGTACCTGGTGTGAGGCAGGTGTACCTGGTGTGGTGCAGGTGTAGCTGATGTGGGGCAGGTGTATCTGGTTTGGAGCAGGTGTAGCTGATGTGGGGCAGGTGTAGCTGGTGTGGGGCAGGTGTAGCTGGTGTGGGGCAGGTGTAGCTGATGTGGGGCAGGTGTACCTGGTTTGGGGCAGGTGTACCTGGTGTGGGGCAGGTGTAGCTGATGTGGGGCAGGTGTACCTGGTTTGGAGCAGGTGTAGCTGGTGTGGGGCAGGTGTAGCTGGTGTGGGGCAGGTGTAGTTGGTGTGGGGCAGGTGTAGCTGGTGTGGGGCAGCTGTACCTGGTGTGGAGCAGGTGTACCTGGTGTGGGGCAGGTGTAGCTGGTGTGGGGCAGGTGTAGCTGGTTTGGAGCAGGTGTAGCTGGTGTGGGGCAGGTGTAGCTGGTGTGAAGCAGGTGTACCTGGTGTGGGGCAGGTGTTACTGGTGTAGGGCAGGTGTTACTGGTGTGGGGCAGGTGTAGCTGGTGTGGGGCAGGTGTACCTGGTGTGGGGCAGGTGTTACTGGTGTAGGGCAGGTGTTACTGGTGTGGGGCAGGTGTAGCTGGTGTGGGGCAGGTGTAGCTGGTGTGGGGCAGGTGTAGCTGGTGTGGGGCAGGTGTAGCTGGTGTGGGGCAGGTGTAGATGGTGTGGGGCAGGTGTAACTGGTGTGAGGCAGGTGTGGTGTGGGACAGGTGTATCACCTCCCCTAATGAACCCCAGGGTTAACTATACACAAAACTTGTTTATAATATAACTTATATTTAAGAAAACATTGTTTTTATTAGTTCTGAAATAGGCCTTTGTGGCCGTATGGTTGTGTTATAAGAGACTGTTGATATATACTTTAAATATGTAAATAGTTACATGAATTTGAGGGCTCAGTTCCTGAGCCCATTATGTCTCTATAACCTTTTCTACTACTGCTCACAGGATGGGTATGGGGTGCATAATAAGTGAACTAAACACACACACAAAAAAAAACGCAAATTGGGGGTGGATATCGTATGTGGCCGCCTGTTGCACGACGTTGCTAAACTGTTGATGGGATTGGTGATTCACCTCAGACGTTGCAGTGTCCTCTCGTTATATTGATTTGTGTGGTAGACATGATGAGTGGTGAGGCGCCACTTGAAGAACCTTTATCTCAGTCAATGTGCTAAGACTGCATCCAGTCTTGGGTGTGACACACAGTATCCGCAGCATTAAGATATCTTTGAGTATGTCAGCGCATTTCTCAAGGTATATATGTAGCCAGTCGAGGCGAAGACTCACCTGATGGCGTATATGTAGTGGAGCTTGGCGAGGTCGGCGTTACCCAGGTCCTTCTGCAGGTTGGCGAAGTTGTAGTGCATCTTGGCGTTGTGGGGCAGCGTCCTCAGGCCCGCCCTGAGCCGTCAGAGAGTGACACACGCATTACAACCATATGGGAAGACGAGGACCAGGTGAGAACACTGTGATTATGAGGTGAGAATCAAGTACTGTACAGACACGAGAGAGAGAGAGAGAGAGAGAGAGAGAGAGAGAGAGAGAGAGAGAGAGAGAGAGAGAGAGAGAGAGAGAGAGAGAGAGAGAGAGAGAAAGAGAGGGAAGCGGGAGAAAAGAACAGAACAGAACAGGGAGGCTATAGGGGAAGAGAAGTTAGAGAGAGGGAGAGGCAAGCCAGCTATATGAAAATACATAATATTATACATTACAGTAAGTATTTAAATAACAAATAAGATCGAAATCTAATTATATAAAATTGATATAAAATATATGACTGTGTATAGAAAGGTTATAGTAAATGTGTGATCAGTGAAATCATGACTTTGGAATCCATTTCTAAGTCTCCAACTTAAATTCAAGAGACTATAGGCTCTGTGCAGTGATTGTTAAGCTCTGATGGTGAGCTCAGAAGGTCAGTTCTGATTATATAGTTAACCAGGAGCTTCCCTTATTATCAGGTACCCACACCATATGCAGTCACTACTAACAAAACAATTGTAGTTAACTACTGTCAGTCATTAACAAGTCAACCATTCACAGTCAGAGTTGTAGCCAAGCAGGTCGTTAGTGTCATCATTACAAACCACATGCATCCCACAATAGTTAGCTTGTCTGTCACCGCTCTTGCCATCTCTCAAGAGTGTATTCAAGAACATGTCTTGCCAGAGATAGCTATGTCCAGTCTATGATATATTCATAGATACCATATTATATACCATATTCATTCATACCTCTATGATATATTCACCCGTTTAAGACGGCCGACGATCAAGGATATATGCGGACGTATATATTTCAAGATGGACGTATATGCTTACAGTACCCAAATGTGCCATAGAGACATTAGAAAGAACTTTTTTTTAGCGTCAGAATGGTTAATAAATGTTGGAGGCAGACTCCATACACATTTTGAAATGTAGATATGAAAGAGCCCAGTAGGCTCAAGAATCTGTACTTTAATTGATTGACAGTTGAGAGGCGGGACCAAAGAGCCAGAGCTCAACCCCCTCAAGCACAACTAGGTGAGTTGGTGTGAGGGATGATCCTGAATACTGCGTAACTAGCGTTAATTGGTAATAACTAGTGATATTACTGCTATTAAAACTTGCTATTACACATCCTGTCTTCCCAATGGGTCGATTTTTGTACGGAATCCACCATTCCGTGGAAAATGCGACGTGTCAGTAACAATGAAACCATCGTGATATTAACGTTTTCGATGCATGGGCCTCGATAGATTAGGTGAAGTGCTTGGGCTTCCCACCTAACCTGCCACAATCCCTTCAGGAATAATCCTAAATCCTTCCCAATCACTAGCAAGACTTACAAGAAGAGCGTCTCCCTGGATTCCCAGTCCCGGTTCCTCTGTAGCGTCCTGCAGGAGGCGGCGACGAGGAGCAGCAGGAGGCAGGGCGCCCTCAGCCGTCCCGCCCGCGAGAGGGCCACGCCCACCAGCACCGCGTAGCCCAGGCTGGAGAAACAAGGACGCAAATTAATTACTCGGGGAGCGAGGGCACGTGTTCAAGTTGTTATTGGCGAGAGGGGAAAGGTGGGAGAAGTTCATGTGGGGGTCGTTGGGGAGGGGGGGGGGGTTAGTCGCTGGCGAGTGTGGGGAGAGGGTGTACACTGGGACCTCGCGGGGGCGTGTACACTGGGACCTCGCGGGGGCGTGTACACTGGGACCTCGCGGGACGTGTACACTGGGACCTCGCGGGACGTGTACACTGGGACCTCGCGGGGCGTGTACACTGGGACCTCGCGGGGGCGTGTACACTGGGACCTCGCGGGGGCGTGTACACTGGGACCCCGCGGGACGTGTACAGAGCGGGACTCCAGCACTAGAGATTACTGGCTGGACTTCTATACTGGGATCTCTTTACTGGCTAGATTTCTTTACTGGGATTTCTTTACTGCAACACATTCACAAAATTTTGAAAGATCTGCCTAGCTACCTCCGAACTTTACGTTCCATATGGGGCTAAGTTTAGTCATTCAGAACTTTTCAGGTCGTCAATTTCGGGAGCAAAATGTAGCTCTAACATGATTTCTCTGAAAGTGGGAATGTTATGAGCCTAAATTTCACTTTAAAAGTTTAAATTAGATTTGTTATTACATTGTTGTTTTACTGTGACGGTCCATAGTGACGGTCCATAGTGACGGTGTGACGGTGAACGAATATTGGGAGGTTGGGTTTTGTTGTCTTATTTTACTGTGACGCTCCATAGGCCGAGTTATCTTGAGATCTTGAGGTTATCTTGAGATGATTTCGGGGCTTTTTTTTTTTTTTTAGAGTCCCCGCGGCCAGGTCCGCGACCAGGCCTCCACCCCCAGGAAGCAGCCCGTGACAGCTGGCTAACACCCAGGTACCTATTTTACTGCTAGGTAACAGGAGCATAGGGTGAAAGAAACTCTGCCCATTGTTTCTCGCCGGCGCCCGGGATCGAACCCGGGACCACAGGATCACAAGTCCAGTGTGCTGTCCGCTCGGCCGACCGGCTCCCATAACAAATATTAGCCGATTTTGTGTTGTTTTTACAGTGAACCAATCGTATTGGTAGTTTGCATTTCCATTGGAGACTTTCGGCGCCGTAGAGAGGGGGACCTGCTGCATGGGTAACAGCTTTTCCGTATCAACCTACCCTGGCTTTGCGCCCTGGAGAGCTAGGTTACTCCAGACCGACAACCAGAGCGCAACTCCATAGTCTCGTGAGACTGATGGATGCCCACTACTACTGTCATGGTCCATTTTACAAATACTTTTTACAAATACAATACGTCACTGAAAACTCACCCCAGAAGTGACTCGAACCCATACTGCCAGGAGCACTCTGCAATCTGTTGGTCGAGTGTGTTAAGGTGTCCTGTACGCCAGATTGCAGAGTGCTCCTGGCAGTATGGGTTCGAGTCACTTCTGGGGTGTGAGTTTTCAGTGGCATATATGCCTGGAGACGGTTCAGACGTTCACATATATATATATATATATATATATATATATATATATATATATATATAAATATATATATATATATATATATATATATATATAAATATATATATATATATATATATATATATATATATATATATATATATATATATATATATATATATAACTTTAGAACACTTTCCCACCAGGAGACTCGAACCCTAGCCAGCACAGAAGCCTTTCAGCAACTGGCATAACAGGTACGCCTTAACCCACTCGACCACCTGCTCAGACCCTTAAAAGAGATGGTAATTTCGGAGTATTTATACACTTTCCATCCATTACCATCTCTTTTAAGGGTCTGAGCAGGTGGTCGATTGGGTTAAGGCGTACCTGTTATGCCAGTTGCTGAAAGGCTTCTGTGCTGGCTAGGGTTCGAGTCTCCTGGTGGGAAAGTGTTCTAAAGTTGTATACTTCACTCTCGTGTTTAGGAGAGTTGTGCCTTATATATATATATATATATATATATATATATATATATATATATATATATATATATATATATATATATATATATATATATATATATATATATGTCGTACCTAGTAGCCAGAATGCACTTCTCAGCCTACTATGCAAGGCCCGATTTGCCTAATAAGCCAAGTTTTCATGAATTAATTGTTTTTCGACTACCTAACCTACCTAACCTAACCTAACCTAACTTTTTCGGGTACCTAACCAAACCTAACCTATAAAGATAGGTTAGGTTAGGTTAGGTAGGGTTGGTTAGGTTCGGTCATATATCTACGTTAATTTTAACTCCAATAAAAAAAAATTGACCTCATACATATTGAAATGGGTAGCTTTATCATTTCAGAAGAAAAAAATTAGAGAAAATACATTAATTCAGGAAAACTTGGCTTATTAGGCAAATCAGGCCTTGCATAGTAGGCCAAAAAGTGCGTTCTGGCTACTAGGTACGACATATATATATATATATATATATATATATATATATATATATATATATATATATATATATATATATTTTTTTTTTTAAATAGGGAAGGGAGTACCACCTCTGGCTGGAAGAAGGGGGACCCATAGCCTCGGAGGAAACCACACATAACGCATTGGTGGGAATGTGGGTCCCCTCCAATACAGTTTCTGTGTGCTTTTCTCCTACCACCCCCTTCCCTTTTTTTTTCCCCTTTATTGTGTATTTAAAGGTTACAAAACATACAAGACAAATGCCTAAAGGTTATGGATCTCTTGAAGCTCCTCCGCTTCTGGACAGGAACCGAGGACGCAGCAAGCATTTCCCCTCTGGATCGCCACACTGAGACGCTGAAATAAAAAACTGGAAGCCCTTGGGTCTCTGGTGACGTCAATGAGCTTGGACCCCAATTCCTTGAGAAATCCCAAGGCACTCTTGCCCCAGGGGCCATGCGTCTCAGACGCTATGGGAACAAAGAGGTATTGACCTTCCAGTCGCCTGTACTTGAGTGATTTTGCTGTTTCCCTGTGGTTGGCCGCCCCACCTGCTTGATCAGCTCCCAAGTGTACATAGGTGTCAGCCAGGGTGGATACACATGTGTAGTCCCACACCAACTGTCTACCCTCCTTCCATGAGTATATGGTGATGCCATCAGGGCGAAGTGCTGGGAAATCCGGGTTTTGGACCCCTAGGATGCGAGGTTCTCTCTCCGCTGGGCACCCAGCTGAGACGAGGCTTCTCTTGATGATGTCATTGACCTCGTTGTGTCTTGCATGCCAGCCCTTTGTGCTTCCGCAATGCAACCCATGCAGTCCGTATTGGTCTGCTTCCACCCTGTTGCAAATACACTTGTATTCAGTGTGAATTGGGGCACCAAGGCGGAGGGCCACTGCTACACGAAGGGATTCTGGATCTAGGCGCGTGCCCATTGCAGACATGGGTACTGCCAGGAGGAAGTCGCCTGCATGGGGGGCACGCACTGCTCTGAGGCGGGCTTTCTCCTTGTCTGATGTTGCGACGCTTAGCATGGCATCAGCTACTTTTTCCACTAGAGGGTGGTCCCAGCCGGACTGTTTGTGTTGTTTTGTTGGCTCTATAATGGTTGCTGGGGCTGCAAGAACATTCCACTGATTTGAACATTCAGTGAAAGCAGGATCGTGTATTCCTGCTGAATCTCTCAGGGTTGCAGGTAAAATATCTCTGACGAGGTCGTGCGATGCATGAGAGGAGGAAAGGAAGGCTGGTAGAGCAATTTGGGAGGCTGTGCCTCCCATATATATATATATATATATATATATATATATATATATATATATATATATATATATATATATATATATATATATATATACCACTTAAAGATATCTTTGAGGCACCATACGATCCATATTCAGAATAAGGACTTGCCTGAGACGATGTTAACGACTAATCACCCTTTCTCTCCTATCCTTAGAGCAGCCCCTTCCATCCCCTCCACCCCGGCGTTTTCTATCATAAGAGGTTTTGACCAGAGACGCTTATTTTCCCTCAGGAGCCGCTTGTGGCCGCGACGCTGCTGGGTTTGGTCTGGCTTTATCCTGTGTCATAGATTAGCGTAACTTGGTCGTAAGTTGACTAAACTATTGCCTGGGGCGTCTGGGACCTTGAGGGTAATGTTCTTTAAGCGTTAGGCTCTTAAACTTAAGTTCTTAAACTTAAGCTTTTAAATGTTATAAGCGCTTGAGGGCTGGGTGTTAGGGGTCCTAAAAGTTTGGAACATTTATATTTATTTATATAAACAATTATTTATATTTATTTATAGTTGTAAATGTTAAGTTTTCAACATTAGGGATCTATAAATGTTATCGTATCAATCGGCGATTGATTCGGGTTTAATTAATCATGAGATGTCACTGACTTGAACTTTAACACTTTCCAAGACTTCAGCAGGATATTCATTCGAGTGATATGTTCTTAAATGGTCCGGTCTTTGACGCCTGTGTTCTTTGACGCTCTGTGTTCTTTGACGCTCTGTGTTCTTTGACGCTCTGTGTTCTTTGACGCCTGTGTTCTTTGACGCTGTGTTCTTTGACGCCTGTGTTCTTTGACGCTCTGTGTTCTTTGACGCCTGTGTTCTTTGACGCCTGTGTTCTTTGACGTTCTGTGTTCTTTGACGCTCTGTGTTCCTTGACGCTCTGTGTTCTTTGACGCCTGTGTTCTTTGACGCTCTGTGTTCTTTGAAGCCTGTGTTCTTTGACGCCTGTGTTCTTTGACGTTCTGTGTTCTTTGACGCTCTGTGTTCTTTGACGTTCTGTGTTCTTTGACGCTCTGTGTTCTTTGACGCTCTGTGTTCTTTGACGCTCTGTGTTCTTTGACGCTCTGTGTTCTTTGACGCTCTGTGTTCTTTGACGCTCTGTGTTCTTTGACGCCTGTGTTCTTTGACGTTCTGTGTTCTTTGACGCTCTGTGTTCTTTGACGCTCAGTGTTCTTTGACGTTCTGTGTTCTTTGACGTTCTGTGTTCTTTGACGCCTGTGTTCTTTGACGCTCTGTGTTCTTTGACGTTCTGTGTTCTTTGACGCCTGTGTTCTTTGACGTTCTGTGTTCTTTGACGCTCTGTGTTCTTTGACGCTCAGTGTTCTTTGACGTTCTGTGTTCTTTGACGTTCTGTGTTCTTTGACGCTCTGTGTTCTTTGACGTTCTGTGTTCTTTGACGTTCTGTGTTCTTTGACGCCTGTGTTCTTTGACGCTCTGTGTTCTTTGACGTTCTGTGTTCTTTGACGTTCTGTGTTCTTTGACGCCTGTGTTCTTTGACGCTCTGTGTTCTTTGACGCTGTCACGTGGGGGTGGGTGGTCCGGGACTCTGCTAACACTCGGCTGCTAGGGGCTCAAAGGCCCAAATACTCAGCCCCTCCGACTCCCTGGATTCACCGGAGTCTCCTTGGTCACACAAGAGAGGACCAACAATGCCCACCTCCGCAGGTCTTTGCTTCCACCACAAAGGGGTGCCACTGATTCACCCTGGAAGCCCTTCAGTCAAACACGGGGAAACTGCTGTTAACAGTTCCGGCCTAGACCCGTGGGGGAGTGAAGGAAGGCTCAGGCTTACCTATAACCATAATCTCCCTGAGTCTTGCCTGCCAGACAAAAAAGGTTGCAGGAACTCCTTTCCCGCCTGTCTTCTCTATCTTCCTCTTAGCAAGGTCGCCAGCTGGGTTATTATATCTGCACCCCAGCAATGCAGTTCAGTGGGTGTATTATATATTGTTTGTAGCCAGAAATGTATGCTCATAGAGAAATATCATAAATGGAGGCACACTCAAACACAGTAATAAAATGTGTGGGTTTACTGATGCAAATTACATGAACACACACACACAATCACAAGTAATACATGAATATGGAATATGGATAATGAGTCTGGAGATCGTCAGCCTCTTCTTCCACGACCTCCAACCCTCCTTCAACTGGGCAGAAAGACAGGAGTCTCACACTCTCACAGGAGGGCCTCTTCACCACGTCGGCGCCTCTTCTTCACTGTCCTGCCATCCATACACACTGTCCTCTCTGACAGTCCTGGACACAAGCTGCTTTGCAGCCAATTCTACTATTAAAGTAATAAAGTCTTGCTGCCACATACACAAGTAAATATTGTGGCCTAACTAGCCTACTCATACAAGGGGTAATGGGAGGGAAAATGATCTACCTTACATTCCTGGCTCACGACGCCTGTCCCTCGATGGTGTGAGGTTCCCACGCTTCCTTGGGTCGATCCTTGACGATCCAGGACGTTCCACAGGTTCTCAGGTGTCGTGAAGCCTTCGCGTCGTCGCCGTTCCAATCCCTGAGACTCAGCTGCCCCAATCCTGGTTCATCGATGGGCGCTGAGCTAATCACTATTTTTCCCCACACTCGCCTCTCCCACAGGGCGTTGCTCCGTGTCCTAGGCACGGTGTCGTCCTTCCAAGATTCTCAGTGGATGTGACCCCAGTCACAGCTAGGCCTGCCCGCCCACCTTCCAGACCTCAACGTCCAACCAGCGGCGCCGCCCAACGTCGTCGCCGACTATTTTCCAAGTTTGGCACTTCTCTGCTCACTGAACTTGGTTCCTCTTTTGCTTCCCAGAAGCGCAGGGTCTCCAATAACTATGATGGGCTGCGATGGCCAGCTCAATCCACTGAACAAGGCTTGCAGAGCCTCCAATCCTTGGGAGCAGACCGAGGCGCGTCCTGTCGCTTCCAAGGTCAGAACAACTCTGACGTTGGCGCCGCCCGGGGCACTCGGTGACGTCATGGCGGGCCCTGATTTGTCGCCCGCGACCTACGTCGGCCAATCCGCGATCGGCTTGTGTCCCTTCCAAAAGGTCATATCTGCCGTAGGGGATACTGTTTCATTTTATAACAGGGCGCCAATTTTCCTTTATTTACAACTTATAATATAACTTCCTTCCCTTAACTGGCAGCCGGTCAGGTCGCCACATATATCATTAGACTCCCTGAACCTCAGAGAATCAGTAGGGAGAGCTGATATGACTCTTTAAGCCGGCAAACGAAAGAAATAGGAGAGGGCACCGTAACATACCCCTCCCCTTAAAATAAGAGTCATATCGGAAGAGCAGCACTCAAGAGGGCAACCAATACTCTTGCTCCCTCCGTTCCTGAAGTGTCACTCCTCCAGTTGGCGATGTGGCTCGTTCCACCTTGCCAGTCACTTGTCTCATTATATCTCCACCTCGCATAGGACCGGGTGTGATGGGTGTTCCCTGAACACCTACAAGAAATCCTCTCTCCGTGGCTATGAGTGTACTCCCACGGCTCGTTACCACTGTAAGATTCAGTGCATGCGGCGCCTCCACCGCGTCGTGCACTCCGAGATAGTCATGCATTTCCACTGCGTCCTACAGGTACTCCATGTTTCCTCTCATGATCTCCTCTTCGCCAATCTTCTCTCTTCTCGGTTCCTCTTCTCCCGTAGGTGCGTTGTCTCCTCACAGTGGCACTTGTAACCTGTACTCCATCCAGCAGCTTCCTCTCTTCCACACTAGGCTTTTGCGATGGCCCAATGCCCCTCTGGTTAGGCTGGCGCCTACCCTGAGTGTACCTATTCCCTGCTTTCTTCGTATTGCCTTTCCTATACCACTCGCTCCTTCGTTCCCGACGAACATCTTCACTCCTCCATGAGATTCTCTTCCCTGCAGACGTCTTCTTCGGTTCGTGGTTGGGCTCATCCACCTCCCTGTGGCTCACCTCACCACGGTGGTTCATCTTGCACCTACCACTATTCATCTGGCCGGCATAGGGTGCACTGCGTCGTGGCTCCTCCACTCTGCCCCTCACTGCCGTTCGCTCATCCACTGAGCTTACTTTATTCATGTTTCTGTATGGAGGGAGTGCGGTCTGCAGCCTCTTCACCGCCCCAGGCGTTTGTACAGCTGCTCCTCGCCACTCCTCCACACGCATCATCAGGCTTAGTCGGAGGTCCCCGTCGGGGTTTTCCACAACCTCCGACGACCTCTCTGCACTCTCGCCCTCGTTGTCGTCGTCTCTGGCGACGTTTTCCCTGGCGAAGTCGGCTTCCTCACCACCATCTGGAACGACCGATACCTCACCTGGCAGGGTTGTACCGCTGCTTGCAACATAGGCACTCCTGGCCCAATCGGGTTGTATCCTGCCTCCTCCGAGGTCATTTCCCAGCACCATCTGTACATGCTCTAGGGGTAATTTAGGGGCTACAGCTACTATAGCTTTCTCGACTCCGCAGTCGGCAATCAGCTGTACTTCGTGAAGTGGCAACCTGTATTCCTCCCCCACACTGCGTATCCTCACCACTCCCACAGGTGAATCATTAAATTCCTTGGGGAGAATACTCCTGGTCACCATACTTATGTCAGCACCCGTATCTCGAAGAACGGCCACCTCCACTGGGTCTGACTTTCCAAACTTCACGTTGGCCTCGAAAACGAAGGGATGTTCACCCAACTTCATTTCCCAACCATTCACGTTGGGTCCACTATAATATGGGGTGTGAACAAACACTCTCTCCTCTTCCAACATTAATCCTACATTCCTTTGGTGCTCCTCACACTCGCGGGCATAATGTCCTCTCACACCACAGTTGTAGCATCGGCCACCTCCCCTGGGCGGCCACTCGCTAGTCACTCTGGCGGTACCACTTGCGGACGTCCCCTGGGTCCTCCTTGGACTCCCTGTCGTCGTGTCCGGGACTGCAGCACTCGCTCCCGAGTTAGGTCCACTGCTCACAGCTTGGGGCTTCCTCCCCGCGTCTCTTGAGCTCTTGAACCGCGTCACTTCATCGGGCACACTACTCATGGGAGAGTCCCCACTCGTCCTCGCTCCTCCTGAACTCCTAAGGTTCCCTCCCGACCTGGGGTAAGGCGAGTGTCTGGGCGGCCCCTCCCTCCTGATATGTAGTGCCTCCTCCAGCATGTCGGCTCGGTCCGCTGCAGCCTTCAGGTCCTTAATACCTGCTTCTCTCACCCTTACTCGCAACTCAGGATGGAGCACCGACATGAACTTCTCCATCACTATCAGTCGCTTGATATCATCCACCGACTCCGCTTCCTCCGCCTTCAACCATCGTAGGAATTTCCGTTCCATATCCCTGGCGGTCTCGGCGTAAGTCTTTCCCGACGCTCTTGTACACTCTCTGAACCGCTTCCGGTACATCTCCGGAGTCAGCCGGAATGAGTGGAGAACCGCATTCTTAATCGCGTCATAACTAGTACACTCCTCTTGGTCCAGCATGTTATAGGCTTCCCGGGCCTCACCAGTCAACCTGCCCTGGACCAGAGCAGCCCAATCATCTTCCGGCCACTCCTTCAGAGTTGCTATCCGTTCAAAGTGTTCGAAGAACGCCTCAGCTTCTTGTGGTTCGAACGTAGGTAAGTCACGTTCCCTTACCTTGAGGTCATCCCGCCGTGCAGGTAGTGAGGGCAGACCACGTTCAACGCGACGCAATTCGACTTCTTTCTTTGCCCTTATCTCCTCCAGTCGCAGTTGTCTCTCTCCTTCTTCCCGCTGCAGCCGAGCTTCTCGCTCCTCTCGCTGCAGCTCAGCCGCACGTTCCTCTCGCTGCAGCTCAGCCGCACGTTCCTCTCGCTGCATTTGCGCTTCTCTCTCCTCTCGTCGCAGCTGGGCTTCCAGTTGCATCTTCATTATTTCCAGTTGCAGGCTCCTCTTACTACAGCTGGACCTTCCACTGCTCCCATGTTCACTGTGAATTCTCTCCACACTGGTAGGCGCTTGGGGTGGCCCTAGTCGGGACGGTTCACCTTGCGACGGCTCTCCTCGGGACGGCTCCTCTTGAGATGGCTCCTCTCCCGTCGCCTCCTCTCGAGCTGTGAGCTGTGCCATGATCTCTATCCTTCGCTCTGCTACCTTAGTCGTCCTCAACCTGATCCCAAAGTGGTTTGCCACTTGTTGGAGCTGGGCCTTGGTACACTCTTCCAAAATTCTCTCGTCCCTTGTGTCAATAAATTTCTTTACTTTGTCCTCCTCCATCTCTATATCATTGAGCATACACGACAGCACAGACAAGTTAGTAGGCACTAATTTCACCGTTTCAGTCCCTTAGCCGGTTGAGTAACAGTACCACCGAATTCACTGGCCACACTGTATTAGTACCCTGGCAACACTTGTCTTGAAATTTGGTCCACACTGTAGCTTGATCCACGCTTCCTGGCGAAGTTCCCAGTTCCTGGCTACTGGGGTTCGAATCCTGGCAAGGTCGCCAGTTCTCTTGTCACGTGGGGGTGGGTGGTCCGGGGCTCTGCTAACACTCGGCTGCTAGGGGCTCAAAGGCCCAAATACTCAGCCCCTCCGACTCCCTGGATTCACCGGAGTCTCCTTGGTCACACAAGAGAGGACCAACAATGCCCACCCCCGCAGGTCTTTGCTTCCACCACAAAGGGGTGCCACTGATTCACCCTGGAAGCCCTTCAGTCAAACACGGGGAAACTGCTGTTAACAGTTCCGGCCTAGACCCGTGGGGGAGTGAAGGAAGACTCAGGCTTACCTATAACCATAATCTCCCTGAGTCTTGCCTGCCAGACAAAAAAGGTTGCAGGAACTCCTTTCCCGCCTGTCTTCTCTATCTTCCTCTTAGCAAGGTCGCCAGCTGGGTTATTATATCTGCACCCCAGCAATGCAGTTCAGTGGGTGTATTATATATTGTTTGTAGCCAGAAATGTATGCTCATAGAGAAATATCATAAATGGAGGCACACTCAAACACAGTAATAAAATGTGTGGGTTTACTGATGCAAATTACATGAACACACACACACAATCACAAGTAATACATGAATATGGAATATGGATAATGAGTCTGGAGATCGTCAGCCTCTTCTTCCACGACCTCCAACCCTCCTTCAACTGGGCAGAAAGACAGGAGTCTCACACTCTCACAGGAGGGCCTCTTCACCACGTCGGCGCCTCTTCTTCACTGTCCTGCCATCCATACACACTGTCCTCTCTGACAGTCCTGGACACAAGCTGCTTTGCAGCCTATTCTACTATTAAAGTAATAAAGTCTTGCTGCCACATACACAAGTAAATATTGTGGCCTAACTAGCCTACTCATACAAGGGGTAATGGGAGGGAAAATGATCTACCTTTCATTCCTGGCTCACGACGCCTGTCCCTCGATGGTGTGAGGTTCCCACGCTTCCTTGGGTCGATCCTTGACGATCCAGGAAGTTCCACAGGTCCTCAGGTGTCGTGAAGCCTTCGCGTCGTCGCCGTTCCAATCCCTGAGACTCAGCTGCCCCAATCCTGGTTCATCGATGGGCGCTGAGCTAATCACTATTTTTCCCCACACTCGCCTCTCCCACAGGGCGTTGCTCCGTGTCCTAGGCACGGTGTCGTCCTTCCAAGATTCTCAGTGGATGTGACCCCAGTCACAGCTAGGCCTGCCCGCCCACCTTCCAGACCTCAACGTCCAACCAGCGGCGCCGCCCAGCGTCGTCGCCGACTATTTTCCAAGTTTGGCACTTCTCTGCTCACTGAACTTGGTTCCTCTTTTGCTTCCCAGAAGCGCAGGGTCTCCAATAACTATGATGGGCTGCGATGGTCAGCTCAATCCACTGAACAAGGCTTGCAGAGCCTCCAATCCTTGGGAGCAGACCGAGGCGCGTCCTGTCGCTTCCATGGTCAGAACAACTCTTACGTTGGCGCCGCCCGGGGCACTCGGTGACGTCATGGCGGGCCCTGATTTGTCGCCCGCGACCTACGTCGGCCAATCCGCGATCGGCTTGTGTCCCTTCCAAAAGGTCATATCTGCCGTAGGGGATACTGTTTCATTTTATAACAGGGCGCCAATTTTCCTTTATTTACAACTTATAATATAACTTCCTTCCCTTAACTGGCAGCTGGTCTGGTCGCCACATATATCATTAGACTCCCTGAACCTCAGAGAATCAGTAGGGAGAGCTGATATGACTCTTTAAGCCGGCAAACGAAAGAAATAGGAGAGGGCACCGTAACAACGCTCTGTGTTCTTTGACGCTCTGTGTTCTTTGACGTTCTGTGTTCTTTGACGCCTGTGTTCTTTGACGCTCTGTGTTCTTTGACGCATTGTGTTCTTTGACGCTCTGTGTTCTTTGACGCTCTGTGTTCTTTGACGCTCTGTGTTCTTTGACGCTCTGTGTTCTTTGACGCCTGTGTTCTTTGACGCTCTGTGTTCTTTGACGCTCTGTGTTCTTTGACGCTCTGTGTTCTTTGACGCCTGTGTTCTTTGACGCTTTGTGTTCTATGACGTTCTGTGTTTTTTGCGACTTGTTTTTTTTCATGTCGCTGTGTTTAAGTGTTCCGTTATGCATTAAGCTCCGGTACCCTAGAGCACATCCGCGACCTCTAGTGCTACACTCGCGCTCTAGTGCCACACTCGCGCTCTAGTGCCACACTCGCGCTCTAGTGCCACACTCGCGCTCTAGTGCCACACTCGCGCTCTAGTGCCACACTAGCGCTCAAGTGCCAAATCAAAGCAAGCTAGTGCCACACTAGCGCTCTAGTGCCACACTCGCGCTCAAGTGCCACACTCGCGCTCAAGTGCCAAATCAAAGCAAGCTAGTGCCACACTAGCGCTCTAGTGCCACACTAGCGCTCAAGTGCCAAATCAAAGCAAGCTAGTGCCACGACTTTACTTTTAAGGATATATATACTGCCACAAATACCACCACTGACTCGGTTGTAAGCGTATGGAGGGATGAAAGTAGTTCAGGCAGCTCTTATATCTCCCCAAAGTCATCAAAGGTCACAAGGGTCATGAACTTTAAGTAGTAAAGCTCTAAAAAAGGTCAGTAGTGAGCAGGCAGGAGCCGGCGCTCCTAAACTTATCCGGCTTTGTAATGTTATTCAGTTTCATGAAATTTATATGAACTGGATGGAAAAAGATGGTGTAGAAGATAGTTAACACAAGACTGAACACGTCTGGCGGAGAACTTCTCTGCACAGTTATTATAAATCCGAAAAAATTGGTAGACTGCGGGAATTGTGTTCATTTTATCTCCCGGTTAAATTATATTTATCTGGCAGTATTACTCATGAAAGATGTATTGCCAAAATTGACAAAACTTTTTCCGAGAACTTTAATTATACAGTATACATTCATATGTATATATATATATATATATATATATATATATATATATATATATATATATATATATATATATATATATATATATATATATATATATATGTCGTACCTAGTAGCCAGAACGTACTTTTCAGCCTACTATGCAAGGCCCGATTTGCCTAATAAGCCAAGTTTTTATGAATTAATTGTTTTTCGACTACCTAACCTACCTAACCTAACCTAACCAAACTTTTTCGGCTACCTAACCTAACCTAACCTATAAAGATAGGTTAGGTTAGGTTAGGTAGGGTTGGTTAGGTTCGATCATATATCTACGTTAATTTTAACTCCAATAAAAAAAAATTGACCTCATACATAATGAAATGGGTAGCTTTATCATTTCATAAGAAAAAAATTAGAGAAAATATATTAATTCAGGAAAACTTGGCTTATTAGGCAAATCGGGCCTTCCATAGTAGGCTGAGAAGTGCGTTCTGGCTACTAGGTACGACATATATATATATATATATATATATATATATATATATATATATATATATATATATATATATATATATATATATATATATATTAGTATATTTTGGTAGAAGTCTTTCCTGTAGACATATATTATTAAATATGACCGAAAAAGTAAGATTAATAATTCTAACACGAATTTTCTCAATCTTTCGTACATTTCTTTTCACTGTTGGAGGTAAATCAAAAATCAATTCTCCAAAATTCATTTTTATTTCTAGTCTGACGCAACACGAGCGCGTTTCGTAAAACTTATTACATTTTCAAAGATTTTAGTTTACAAATACACAACAGAATAGAACTTACACATCTCCGATTTTATATCTACATTTGAGAGAGGTGGATGGGGTGAGGTGGCATTAATAGGGTATTAATTTCATCAACACAAGACAGAACAAGAGGTGGTATTAATAGGGTATTAATTTCATCAACACAAGACAGAACACGAAACAATGGGTATTGAATAGAAGTGATTGTAGAAAGCCTATTGGTCCATATTTCTTGATGCTTCTATATTGGAGCGGAGTCTTGAGGTGGGTAGAATATAGTTGTGCATTAATTGGCTGTTGATTGCTGGTGTTGACTTCTTGATGTGTAGTGCCTCGCAAACGTCAAGCCGCCTGCTATCGCTGTATCTATCGATGATTTCTGTGTTGTTTACTAGGATTTCTCTAGCGATGGTTTGGTTGTGGGAAGAGATTATATGCTCCTTAATAGAGCCCTGTTGCTTATGCATCGTTAAACGCCTAGAAAGAGATGTTGTTGTCTTGCCTATATACTGGGTTTTTTGGAGCTTACAGTCCCCAAGAGGGCATTTGAAGGCATAGACGACGTTAGTCTCTTTTAAAGCGTTCTGTTTTGTGTCTGGAGAGTTTCTCATGAGTAGGCTGGCCGTTTTTCTGGTTTTATAGTAAATTGTCAGTTGTATCTTCTGATTTTTGTCTGTAGGGGTAACGTTTCTATTAACAATATCTTTCAGGACCCTTTCCTCCGTTTTATGAGCTGTGGAAAAGAAGTTCCTGTAAAATAGTTTAATAGGGGGTATAGGTGTTGTGTTAGTTGTCTCTTCAGAGGTTGCATGGCGTTTCACTTTCCTTCTTATGATGTCTTCCACGAAACCATTGGAGAAGCCGTTGTTGACTAGGACCTGCCTTACCCTGCAGAGTTCTTCGTCGACTTGCTTCCATTCTGAGCTGTGGCTGAGAGCACGGTCGACATATGCGTTAACAACACTTCTCCTGTACCTGTCTGGGCAGTCGCTGTTGGCATTTAGGCACATTCCTATGTTCGTTTCCTTAGTGTAGACTGCAGTGTGGAAACCTCTGCTCTTTTCCATGACTGTTACATCTAGAAAGGGCAGCTTCCTATCCTTTTCCATCTCGTAAGTGAAACGCAGCACGGAACTCTGCTCAAATGCCTCCTTCAGCTCCTGCAGATGTCTGACATCAGGTACCTGTGTAAAAATGTCGTCAACATACCTGCAGTATATGGCCGGTTTCAAGTTCATGTCGACTAAGACTTTTTGCTCGATGGTACCCATGTAGAAGTTTGCAAACAGGACACCTAGGGGAGAACCCATGGCGACCCCATCTACTTGCTTATACATGTGCCCATCCGGGCTCAAGAAGGGTGCCTCTTTAGTACAAGCTTGGAGTAGTTTCCTCAGAATATTTTCTGGTATGTCAAGAGGAGTACAGGCTGGATCACGATAAACTCTGTCGGCTATCATCCCGATTGTCTCGTCCACAGGTACGTTGGTAAACAGCGATTCTACGTCCAACGAGGCTCTTATCCCTGTGGCCCGTGTGCCCCGCAGTAAGTCAACAAATTCCTTTGGAGACTTCAGGCTGAAGGCGCAAGGAACATAAGGAGTCAGCAGGCCATTGAGTCGCTTCGCCAGTCTGTACGTGGGTGTGGGTATCTGGCTAATGATTGGCCGAAGTGGGTTTCCAGGCTTGTGTGTCTTGACATTTCCATACGCATATCCAGGTTTATATTCCCCAATGATCTTTGGCAGGTGGAGTCCGGATTTCTTGGCGTTCACAGTTTCGATCAGTTTGTTGACCTTTGCTTTTAATTCGGCTGTAGTGTCCTTCGTTACCCTTTGGAACTTAGTTTGGTCAGAGAGTATGATGCTCATTTTCGCCAGATATTCGTCTTTTTTAAGAATGACATATATTGGCGACTTGTCACCTCTCCTGACAACTATCTCCTTGTTCTCACGAAGGCTTTTAGCTGCCGCTTTGAGCTCGGGGGACAGTATGGTGCTTCTGTAATTTCCTCGATTCTTTCCTCTTTCTGCAATAAGTTCTGCTTGTAAGGTATCTTTGGTAGTGACCTTCTTTTGTGTCTCGAGGTCGAATATGTCGTCCAACAGAATTTCCAACTCTACTTTCCGGGCCATCTCACTCGGTCTGGACATAACATGACAGTTTATGCCCAGATTTAGGAGAGTGACTTGGTCCTCAGTGAGGTTAATTCCTGCAAGGTTCAGGAAGCCATCTCTTGGTCGTGGAATTGCCATAGGTCCTCCATATAATGTTGTTAGTTTCTTGATAATCCTTGTTTCAGTGCTGAGGTGATGTCGGTCTGTGAGGATGTCGAGGTGTTGTTCAATGCGGGTACGGATACTTTCGTCGATGTTGCTATTTCTCCACTCGTTTGTAGCATGAAGTAGTTGCGTTTTGTTGTCTTTGATTTCATTCTCTGCCTTGTATATCTGATCACGAATCAGATCCTGGCGATATTTTATCGTGAAGGCTTGATTCCTTGCTGCTGGGTCGTGCGCTTTAATATTAGTATATTTTGGTAGCAGTCTTTCCTGTAGACATATATTATTAAATATGACCGAAAAAGTAAGATTAATAATTCTAACACGAATTTTCTCAATCTTTCGTACATTTCTTTTCACTGTTGGAGGTAAATCAAAAATCAATTCTCCAAAATTCATTTTTATTTCTAGTCTGACGCGACACGATCGCGTTTCGTAAAGCTTATTACATTTTCAAAGACTTTAGTTTACAAATACACAACTGAATAGAACTTACGCATCTCCGATTTTATATCTACATTTGAGAGAGGTGGATGGGGTGAGGTGGCATTAATAGGGTATTAATTTCATCAACACAAGACAGAACAAGAGGTGGTATTAATAGGGTATTAATTTCATCAACACAAGACAGAACACGAAACAATGGGTATTGAATAGAAGTGATTGTAGAAAGCCTATTGGTCCATATTTCTTGATGCTTCTATATTGGAGCGGAGTCTTGAGGTGGGTAGAATATAGTTGTGCATTAATTGGCTGTTGATTGCTGGTGTTGACTTCTTGATGTGTAGTGCCTCGCAAACGTCAAGCCGCCTGCTATCGCTGTATCTATCGATGATTTCTGTGTTGTTTACTAGGATTTCTCTGGCGATGGTTTGGTTCTGGGAAGAGATTATATGTTCCTTAATGGAGCCCTGTTGCTTATGCATCGTTAAACTCCTAGAAAGAGATGTTGTTGTCTTGCCTATATACTGTTTTTTTTGGAGCTTACAGTCCCCAAGAGGGCATTTGAAGGCATAGACGACGTTAGTCTCTTTTAAAGCGTTCTGTTTTGTGTCTGGAGAGTTTCTCATGAGTAGGCTGGCCGTTTTTCTGGTTTTATAGTAAATTGTCAGTTGTATCTTCTGATTTTTGTCTGTAGGCGTAACGTTTCTATTAACAATATCTTTCAGGACCCTTTCCTCCGTTTTATGAGCTGTGGAAAAGAAGTTCCTGTAAAATAGTCTAATAGGGGGTATAGGTGTTGTGTTAGTTGTCTCTTCAGAGGTTGCATGGCGTTTCACTTTCCTTCTTATGATGTCTTCCACGAAACCATTGGAGAAGCCGTTGTTGACTAGGACCTGCCTTACCCTACAGAGTTCTTCGTCGACTTGCTTCCATTCTGAGCTGTGGCTGAAAGCACGGTCGACATATGCGTTAACAACACTTCTCTTGTACCTGTCTGGGCAGTCGCTGTTGGCATTTAGGCACATTCCTATGTTCGTTTCCTTAGTGTAGACTGTGCCTCGTCTACACTAAGGTTTCCACACTGCAGTCAACACTCAGGAAACGAACATAGGAATGTGCCTAAATGCCAACAGCGACTGCCCAGACAGGTACAAGAGAAGTGTTGTTAACGTATATGTCGACCGTGCTCTCAGCCACAGCTCAGAATGGAAGCAAGTCGACGAAGAACTCTGTAGGGTAAGGCAGGTCCTAGTCAACAACGGCTTCTCCAATGGTTTCGTGGAAGACATCATAAGAAGGAAAGTGAAACGCCATGCAACCTCTGAAGAGACAACTAACACAACACCTATACCCCCTATTAGACTATTTTACAGGAACTTCTTTTCCACAGCTCATAAAACGGAGGAAAGGGTCCTGAAAGATATTGTTAATAGAAACGTTACGCCTACAGACAAAAATCAGAAGATACAACTGACAATTTACTATAAAACCAGAAAAACGGCCAGCCTACTCATGAGAAACTCTCCAGACACAAAACAGAACGCTTTAAAAGAGACTAACGTCGTCTATGCCTTCAAATGCCCTCTTGGGGACTGTAAGCTCCAAAAAAAACAGTATATAGGCAAGACAACAACATCTCTTTCTAGGAGTTTAACGATGCATAAGCAACAGGGCTCCATTAAGGAACATATAATCTCTTCCCAGAACCAAACCATCGCTAGAGAAATCCTAGTAAACAACACAGAAATCATCGATAGATACAGCGATAGCAGGCGGCTTGACGTTTGCGAGGCACTACACATCAAGAAGTCAACACCAGCAATCAACAGCCAATTAATGCACAACTATATTCTACCCACCTCAAGACTCCGCTCCAATATAGAAGCATCAAGAAATATGGACCAATAGGCTTTCTACAATCACTTCTATTCAATACCCATTGTTTCGTGTTCTGTCTTGTGTTGATGAAATTAATACCCTATTAATACCACCTCTTGTTCTGTCTTGTGTTGATGAAATTAATACCCTATTAATGCCACCTCACCCCATCCACCTCTCTCGAATGTAGATATAAAATCGGAGATGCGTAAGTTCTATTCAGTTGTGTATTTGTAAACTAGTCTTTGAAAATGTAATAAGTTTTACGAAACGCGCTCGTGTCGCGTCAGACTAGAAATAAAAATGAATTTTGGAGAATTGATTTTTGATTTACCTCCAACAGTGAAAAGAAATGTACGAAAGATTGAGAAAATTCGTGTTAGAATTATTAATCTTACTTTTTCGGTCATATTTAATAATATATGTCTACAGGAAAGACTGCTACCAAAATATACTAATATTAAAGCGCACGACCCAGCAGCAAGGAATCAAGCCTTCACGATGAAATATCGCCAGGATCTGATTCGTGATCAGATATACAAGGCAGAGAATGAAATCAAAGACAACAAAACGCAACTACTTCATGCTACAAACGAGTGGAGAAATAGCAACATCGACGAAAGTATCCGTACCCGCATTGAACAACACCTCGACATCCTCACAGACCGACATCACCTCAGCACTGAAACAAGGATTATCAAGAAACTAACAACATTATATGGAGGACCTATGGCAATTCCACGACCAAGAGATGGCTTCCTGAACCTTGCAGGAATTAACCTCACTGAGGACCAAGTCACTCTCCTAAATCTGGGCATAAACTGTCATGTTATGTCCAGACCGAGTGAGATGGCCCGGAAAGTAGAGTTGGAAATTCTGTTGGACGACATATTCGACCTCGAGACACAAAAGAAGGTCACTACCAAAGATACCTTACAAGCAGAACTTATTGCAGAAGGAGGAAAGAATCGAGGCAATTACAGTAGCACCATACTGTCCCCCGAGCTCAAAGCGGCAGCTAAAAGCCTTCATAAGAACAAGGAGATAGTTGTCAGGAGAGGTGACAAGTCGCCAATATATGTCATTCTTAAAAAAGACGAATATCTGGCGAAAATGAACATCATACTCTCTGACCAAACTAAGTTCCAAAGGGTAACGAAGGACACTGCAGCCGAATTAAAAGCAAAGGTCAACAAACTGATCGAAACTGTGAACGCCAAGAAATCCGGACTCCACCTGACAAAGATCATTGGGGAATATAAACCTGGATATGCGTATGGAAATGTCAAGACACACAAGCCTGGAAACCCACTTCGGCCAATCATTAGCCAGATACCCACACCCACGTACAGACTGGCGAAGCGACTCAACGGCCTGCTGACTCCTTATGTTCCTTGCGCCTTCAGCCTGAAATCTAAAAAGGAATTTGTTGACTTACTGCGGGGCACACGGGCCACAGGGATAAGAGCCTCGTTGGACGTAGAATCGCTGTTTACCAACGTACCTGTGGACGAGACAATCGGGATGATAGCCGACAGAGTTTATCGTGATCCAGCCTGTACTCCTCTTGACATACCAGAAAATATTCTGAGGAAACTACTCCATGCTTGTACTAAAGAGGCACCCTTCTTGAGCCCGGATGGGCACATGTATAAGCAAGTAGATGGGGTCGCCATGGGTTCTCCCCTAGGTGTCCTGTTTGCAAACTTCTACATGGGTACCATCGAGCAAAAAGTCTTAGTCGACATGAACTTGAAACCGGCCATATACTGCAGGTATGTTGACGACATTTTTACACAGGTACCTGATGTCAGACATCTGCAGGAGCTGAAGGAGGCATTTGAGCAGAGTTCCGTGCTGCGTTTCACTTACGAGATGGAAAAGGATAGGAAGCTGCCCTTTCTAGATGTAACAGTCATGGAAAAGAGCGGAGGTTTCCACACTGCAGTCTACACTAAGGAAACGAACATAGGAATGTGCCTAAATGCCAAAAGCGACTGCCCAGACAGGTACAAGAGAAGTGTTGTTAACGCATATGTCGACCGTGCTCTCAGCCACAGCTCAGAATGGAAGCAAGTCGACGAAGAACTCTGTAGGGTAAGGCAGGTCCTAGTCAACAACGGCTTCTCCAATGGTTTCGTGGAAGACATCATAAGAAGGAAAGTGAAACGCCATGCAACCTCTGAAGAGACAACTAACACAACACCTATACCCCCTATTAGACTATTTTACAGGAACTTCTTTTCCACAGCTCATAAAACGGAGGAAAGGGTCCTGAAAGATATTGTTAATAGAAACGTTACCCCTACAGACAAAAATCAGAAGATACAACTGACAATTTACTATAAAACCAGAAAAACGGCCAGCCTACTCATGAGAAACTCTCCAGAC
>NC_091153.1:22273326-22353326 GCF_040958095.1 Procambarus clarkii
GAGAGAGAGAGAGAGATGATGAAGGGTAAAGAGAATGGGAAGGAGTATAGAAGGTAGAGGACATTGACTGTCTTAAGAATACTTTACAAAACTTTAGATAAACTGTCAAGAGACCGTGAATGAGTTCTGGAGCGTCTCGGCTGATAGTCAATAATTAAAGAATGACATTTGTTTTTCTCAGCGTGGCTCCTGAGGACAAACACGAGTGTTTGAGTCAGGTATTGAGTCAAGTTCTTTAACTTTTCTCAGGACTAATAATAATATGAAAGCGAAGTTGTAAAATAAGAAACACAAAGAAACTAAACCTTGAAAGAACTAGACGAAAACAAACCAAACGAAAGCAAGAATAAGAATATATGAGGATAAAAAAGGTGGTAAAAACGAGGCGGGAGAGAGGAGACTATATAAGGTATATCGGTGGAGTGTGCGGGCCAGATGAGAAGACTATATAAGGTATATCGGTGGAGTCTGCGGGCCGGATGAGAAGACTATATAAGGTATATCGGTGGAGTGTGCGGGCCGGATGAGAGGAAGAGCAGGAGCACATCTGGCGGAGGTGGACAAGGCAGCCAGATGGAAATGGTCATTACTAGCACATGCCTCACAGACCTGCGTGTCCTCCTACACTCATATCCTGCCATCTGGACTCCTCCTCTTCCTCCTCCTGCTCCTCCTCATCGTCCTCCTGCTCCTACTCATCGTCATATGCAACTGTTACTGCTTTTGCAACTGCTACTGTTGCTTGTGCTGCTGCTATTCAACTTTTACTGATGTAGGGAATTGTCTCTGTTGCGATTATAGACTCGTTACTCCTCCTGTAACTGCTACTGCTGTTTGTATCTGCTCTTCTTGGTGATTTAGCTGCTGCTGCTGCTAATGTACTTTTAACTGCTCCTCCTGCTGATTTACATATAACTTGCTGCTGTTGCTCCTGCTATGATCACTCTTGCTCCTGCAGTTGCTAATTTTTCATCTGCATTCCCCAGCACGTCTTCAGGTGAATTACTTCAGTTATTAATGCTTTGTTATATATTTGCTAGAATATTTCTGCTCGTTTTGTTGCTAATGCCTTTTGATATGTGTTGACGGCGGTACAACTACCGCTCCTGCCCGGGGCCAAGATGATTCTTGTGTCTTAGATATTTACACTGGCAGCTTGTCTCGGTGATGGAAACACTTCAGTCATTCACCTGGGGGATCTAGAGCACACAGACGGTGTCCTAATAAATGAGTAATGGTATAAAACACACACACACACACACACATACACACACACACACACACACAGACACACACACACACACACACACACACACACACACACACACACACACACACACACACACACACACACACACACACACACAGACACACACACATACACAGATAATAATTGGAGAGATAAATTGGGAATCAAGGAATCCCCATGGAGGGGACAAAACGTGGGGAGCAAAATTAGTAGATGTTATAGACAGGAATTTCCTAACACAACATGTGAGGGAAGACACAAGGGAAAGAGGAAGAGATGCACCGAGCCTATTAGACCTAATTTTCACCCAGAACGTAGAAGATATCGAGAATTTAGAGCATGAAATACCTCTAGGGGTCAGTGACCATTGTGTCCTAGTCTTTGACTACATGATGGAATTCAAACTTATGACCATGGGACAAGAGATCTGGGAAAGGAGAGTTGACTACAGGAAAGGGTGTAACACTGTAAGGTGTTTGGTTTAGTTGTATTTAAAATACATAGAGATACATGAGTCACAGACAAGAATTTGAGAAGGCGCCAGGTTGTCGGCCTGAGATCTCACACCTCAAAGCGTTAATGACCTCAAGTGACCTGAGGTCAAATCATGCAAATTTCACCTTACTTCTACTAATCTTATAATTGGAGCCTGGTAGCCTTCAAACATGCTGACGTTTAAGGAGTGGCTTGGTAGAGTGCCTGAGACTATCTACTTGTGGGTGGAGTTAGTTACTAGGTTCCCCAATATATACTCGGAGAGCTATCGATTCGAGAGCATTAACGAGACAGAGAAGAACAGCAGCCAGCAGAGCAGAGGAGACAGCCTAGCCGGGAGGCTGTCGGCCGGCAGGGCGGGACAGTCTCTCAACTACAGACCCCCCCCCCCTCTATCCAGCTATAGGCAGACACTTGGTGAGTTGAACATTAAGGTGACTTGGTCGTGTTTTACAAGTGTTGTGTGATGATCAGAAGCAGTCAGTTGTAGTGTTCTCAAATTCTTGGTTGATGACTTATGTTGCATATAAACCTTGAACATTGGAATTGCTAAAGTATGATACTTCATATGAAATATAATTATGAATTTATTATTTAAATTGTCTTTGTTCCCTAGAGCTTTGAGTTGAGGTGAGAATGCCTCTGTGGTTACTGGATTCATGATATTAATGAGTACATGTTTGGAGTTGATACATGGTGATAACATCTTTTGAGAATATTTTGATACAGACAAGTTCCATTCCTTGTCTTGTATGTAATGGTCTAGAATGGATGGTGGCAGCATTTCGTCTTCTACTATCTACTCTTCTACTTCTACCTATCTACACCTCTCCCTCCACCCCTCTCTAAACTCTCACTTTCAACTAATGATCCTCCTCGCTCCTCCCACCTCCCTACCTCTCACCCCAAACCCTCACTAAATACCTCACTATTCATTTCTTTCCTTTCGTTTCCTCTTATAGGTTTGTGGCAGTGAAATGTATTCTAGAGTTCTCTCTAGAGTTTCGGGTAACTGATCAAGTTACAGCGCCTTGTAGTCTTAGCACCTAGGTAGTCAAATACCTAGCTTACAAGGTGTTGAACGAGAGAGGTTGCTTTAGGAACTCTGGGAGTGCTCTAGAATAGTTAGCTAACTGGGGACGGGATAACGGACTAGAGAGAGCTGTTTCCCCCGGCCTCGTTAGTTAACTGGGGGGTGGAATAATGGACAAGATAGAGCTATTTCCCTCACCCCCGTTACAAGGGGACTATAAGAGGATAAGGGACTATCTGGGTGAAGTGCAGTGGGAGGAAGAAATTAGAGGAAAAACAGTCCAAGATATGATGGACCTAGTCATACAGAAATGCCAGGAGGCCGAAGAGAGATTTATACCAAGAGTAAAGGGAAAAAAAAAGAAGGAATATAATAACCCATGGTTTAATAGACAGTGTCAGGAAGCAAAAATGGCCAGCAGGCGGGATTGGAGGAAGTACAGAAGACAAAGGACAGAGGACAACAGGATCAGATACAACAGAGCTATGAACGATTACCTTAACATAAGACGAACATCGGAAAGGGACTATGAGAACGATATTGCAATCAAAGCGAAAAAACAACCTAAGTTACTACACAGTCATATAAGAAGAAAAATGTCGGTGAACGACCAAGTGACAAGACTAAGGAAGACAGAGGGGGCATATACTGAAAGTGACAAGGAAATCTGCGAGGCACTGAATGCCAGTTTCCATGGAGTGTTCACTACCGAGCCTGAGCAGCTCCCATTGTTGGAAGGGGTTACCCTAGATGAAAGACTATCAGATATAGAGGTGACAGCAGAGGAGGTAATGAAACAGTTGACAACTCTAGATGCAACTAAAGCAGTTGGACCAGACAAAGTATCACCGTGGATACTAAAAGAAGCAGCGCAGGCCCTCAGCGTGCCTCTGGCAATGATCTTTAATGAGTCACTTATGTCGGGAGAATTGCCCAGTTGCTGGAAGAAGGCAAATGCCGTGCCGATCTTCAAGAAATGTGATAGGGAGGAAGCACTTAACTATAGACCTGTATCACTGACAAGCATCCCCTGTAAAATACTGGAAAGAATAATTAGGCTACGACTGGTTGCACACCTGGAGAACATTAGGTTTGTGAACAAACATCAACATGGGTTCTGGACAGGGAAATCGTGCCTAACATACCTTCTGGAATTCTATGATAAAATTACGAGGATAAGACAGGACAGAGATGGTTGGGCAGACTGCATATTTCTGGACTGCCAAAAAGCCTTTGATACAGAACTGCACATGAGACTGCTGTTCATGCTCGAGAGGCAGGCGGGGTGGGGGGAAAGGTCCTAGCATGGATAAGGAACTACCTAACAGGAAGGAGCCAAAGAGTTACGGTAAGGGGCGAGAAGTCGGACTGGCGAACAGTAACAAGTGGAATACCACAAGGATCGGTGCTGGGACCAATTCTATTTCTTGTATATGTTAACGACATGTTTACAGGCGTAGAGTCCTACATGTCGATGTTTGCGGATGACGCAAAGTTGATGAGAAGAGTTGTGACAGATGAGGATTGCAGGATCCTCCAAGAGGACCTGAACAGGTTGCAGAGATGGTCAGAGAAATGGCTACTGGAATTCAACACGAGCAAATGTAAAGTTATGGAAATGGGACTAGGAGATAGGAGACCAAAGGGACAGTACACAATGAAGGGGAACAGCCTACCTGTGACGACGCGCGAAAGAGACCTGGGTGTGGACGTAACACCTAATCTATCTCCTGAGGCACATATAAATAGGATAACGACAGCAGCGTACTCTACACTGGCAAAAGTTAGAACATCATTCAGAAACCTAAGTAAGGAGGCATTTAGGGCGCTTTACACTGCCTACGTGAGGCCAGTCTTAGAGTATGCCGCCTCATCATGGAGTCTTTATCTGAAGAAGCATATAATGAAACTGGAAAAGGTTCAGAGGTTTGCAACGAGACTCGTCCCAGAGCTACGAGGGATGGGGTATGAGGAGCGCCTGAGGGAACTATGCCTTACGACACTAGAAAGAAGAAGGGAGAGGGGGGACATGATAGGAACGTATAAGATACTCAGAGGGATTGACAGAGTGGACATAGACGAAATGTTCACGCGGAATAGTAACAGAACGAGGGGACATGGATGGAAGCTTGAAACTCAGATGAGTCACAGAGATGTTAGGAAGTTTTCTTTTGGCGTGAGAGTAGTGGGAAAATGGAATGCACTTCAGGAACAGGTTGTGGAAGCAAATACTATTCATAATTTTAAAACCAGGTATGATAGGGAAATAGGACAGGAGTCATTGCTGTAAACAACCGATGCTCGAAAGGCGGGATTCAAGAGTCAATGCTCGATCCTGCAGACACAACTAGGTGAGTACACACACACACACACACACACACACACACACACCAGAACCCACCTGGGGATGTAGAGTATCCTCTCGGCGATGACGAAGCCGACGGTGAAGAGGAGGTTGGTGGCCGGGAGGAATGGCAGCACCAGCAGCGCCAGCCCCAGCAGCAACGCCCGCCCCTCCTGGCCCTGCACGAGGAGAGAAAGACACCGCTCCAGCACTGACGAGGACAGGCACGGACAGGAGCAGGCAAGGTCGAGCGCGGCGAGCAAGGGCACAGAGGAGCGAGATGAGGGTAACTTAGGCCACTGTCACGCTTGTGTTGGGGAGCAATAACACGGGAGGAAGAGAGACTGTGTGTGTGTGTGTGTGTGTGTGTGTGTGTGTGTGTGTGTGTGTGTGTGTGTGTGTGTGTGTGTGTGTGTGTGTGTGTGTGTGTGTGAGTTTATAGGAGCGGTGTTTACATGAGGGTGCAAGCAATAACGTTGATTAATAAATTCTTTTAAATTATTTGTAGGTAATTTTAAGGGTCAATAAACCTGACAAAAGCTAACACACCTTTCGCTTCGTTCAACGGGACAGTTCAATACAGGAACTGTATTGAACTGGTTCATTCAAAAATAAGTATTTAGAATAATACACACTGAAAAGACGACACAGAATTTTGCAGAAATTGGATCAAAACAAATCCAGGAGTAATACATACTGCAGTAAAATCCGTTGTTTTAGGAGCTTGGGGAAGTTTTCAGTTTGAGGAACATTCAGAATTACACGCGAGAGTCGCCATTCCCCTGCCGGGGGGATGGGAGTTAGGGAAATAAACAAGGGTGGCTGTAGGAGAGCCTGGAGGTGCAGGAGAGGGGGGGGGGGGAGGTCAGGAGAGCACTTGTCCCGTAAAATGTTGTGACAGAAATTTGAGTCAAAGCGAAGGGTCAGATTTTTATAATGAGATCACTGGGGAGTTGGCGTCCTGTCAGTGGTTGGAAGACTGTTGGCGGTTGACTGCTCACACTGCCAACACTACCAGTATATATATATATATATATATATATATATATATATATATATATATATATATATATATGTGTGTGTGTGTGTGTGTGTGTGTGTGTGTGTGTATATCACGAAAATAAACACGTGATTAAAATGTGACAATGTCAGACCACGGAGGAAAAATGAAACAGGAATTTCCTTAAGTACTTTCGTATATTAATACATCTTCAGAAGGAGTCAAGGTCTGACATTGTCATATATATATATATATATATATAATATATCTCGTACACCTTTCTGCACCATCCCTCCCACTAAATGTCCTCAGATTTCTTCCTCATCCCTTCTTTCTGTTTGTCTCTCACACACACAACTGAACTGGAGGAAGCGGTTCAATATAGAATACTCATAAAATATCTGATGCAAATTCCAAAGGAAACAGCTTAAAAGAGGAATTCATCCAGGGGTAGAATGCAAACAAAATGTAAATATGATAGAGACATCAGGAGAGGAGAGGATGAGAAAAGGAGGAGGTGGAGGAGGAGAGGATAAGAGAGAAGCTGCTCCTGATGGTCGTTAATAACAAGAGAGAGAGAGCTTTGTGTAAAGACCTTTTACCTGTGCAGGTATTCACAGGTAAAAGGTCTTTGGGTAGTTGGTTAAGCAGGTGTGTGTATTGGGTAGGAAGTTGTGTGTGGTGGATAGGCAGGTGTGTGTGTGGTGGATAGGCAGGTGTGTGTGGTGGGTGGGTGTAACTAATACAGATAAAACACAACAGCAACACTGTCAAATATTTATTACCTTCATCAAGCATCCAGCTCTGAGTATAAGTACAAGGGCGCCGTAGAACAAAAGAGAAGCGATGTTCCTGGTGTCTATGATGGAGGTGATGAGCGGGATGGAGCCCATCTGCCAGTCGTGCGCCAGCGTCCACGGGCACAACAGCAGCCAGGCGTTGAACACCGGCAGATACCAGAAGGTCAGCACCCTGCGCCGGGGGTAAACACAAGACATTAACACGTTACAGGCTCGCCAGAAGAACTAGAAAGTCTATACATCAAGAAAACACCTGAATAACATGGCAGCAGGAACCACCAATATCCAGACTGTATCCTACCCTCAGTCAGGGTAATGTCAACACGTCCTTCTAATAGAACGTCGCATTTTGACGTGCACCCTACCTAAGGCCAGAAATTGTCGTGCTAGAAAATGGGAGCGGCTCGCAAAATTGACATACTGGCCCGTTTTCTGTTTTGGGGTCCTCTGGTGGGTTAGGATAAGGGCACTTTAGTAGGACAGTTTCTTGATGTTAGGAAACCTTAGGAGGATGGGCTGAATAATATCCACAAAGTTAGCTGCTTATGAAGGAAAAAGAAGGTTGAAGTGAAATTGAGTAAAGACATAAAGCGTGGAATTAAGTTGGTCATAATATGTATTTTTTGAGGTACAAAGTGTGTTTACGATACGAAACTTCCTGCAATCCGTATGGTGTTGCAATGTTTGGTGGCTGGAGTTGCTATACTCTGTCTTCTAATGTTTTCTTTTGTGAAGGGTATGTTAACATCCTTAAAGTTTGTATGGTGTTGTTCGTGGTGTTTGTGCGTGACGAGTTCGTACTCTCATTCTCTTGAGACGAATATTTACATTCTCAAATCCTCTGATCTAAGTTTGTCTCCTGTGTATACATCGTCACAGTTTTTAAAAGACTTTGTTTTCACTTCTGGTCGCAATGATTCTGTTCTGCTCCTGACGAGGAGGTTCAAGGAGGAGGTTTGGTGTCTGTAATGGTTTCAGTGCGGGTGTTACCTTAAGGTTACCCATGATTTCGGGGCTCAACTTCCCCGCGGCCCGGTCTCCGACCAGACCTCCTGGTTGCTGGACTGGTCAACCATGCTGTTGGACGCGGCTGCTCGCAGCCTGACGTATGAATCACAGCCTGGTTGATGTATCCTTTGGAGGTGTTTATCAAGTTCTCTCTTGAACACTGTGAGGGTTCGGCCAGTTATGCCCCTTATGTGTAGTGGAAGCGTGTTGAACAGTCTCGGGCCTCTGATGTTGATAGAGTTCTCTCTCAGAGTATCTGTGGCACCTCTGATCTTCAACGGGGGTATTCTGCACATCCTGCCATGCCTTCTGGTCTCATGTGATATTATTTCTGTGTATGCAGGTTTGGGACTAGCCCCTCTACTATTTTCCACGTGTAATTTATTATGTATCTCTCCAGCCTACGCCCTAGAGAAATTTTAGGTTTAGGCATCTTAGTCGTTCCGAATAGTTTAGATTTTTTAATGAGCGGATTATAACAGTAAAGGATCTCTGCACGCTCTCAAGGTCAGCAATTTCTGTATCTTTAAAAGCTGTCATTGTGCAACAGTATTCCAGTGAAGAGAGCACTAACGTCTTGAAAAATATCATCATTGGTATAGCATCTCTTGTGTAAAAGGTTCTTGTTATCCAACCTGACGTGTTAGTGATGTTTGCTGCCTTTTCTGTTTGAAAATCCAGACATCGTCAGCGGGCTTAGAGCCTTCCCTTTCCATAGCTCATTATGGAAAGTTATGCCTTACCCCAACTAGTTTTTCATGTGTGACGATAATCTCTTTCAAGAGAGATTGAGCCTGCTCTTCCCTACAAAGTATGTCAATATAAAAGATAATATAGAAGATACGTCCGGCAAGTATCGCCAAACGTTTTGCCCAGAGAGCAAGTCGTAAATCGTACCCAGCACACAGTGACACCTGCTACCTACCACCGCCGTAACCAGCTAACTGCTCATCCTTTGCCTGCCTGTCGCTGATTGGCTGGTGTCCCGTCGCACCTGCCTTCCGCCTCCGCCACAAGTTGACGTCTGGACTGCGGTGCGGCAGTATCGTCAGAATATCTCAGTGCTCCAAGCAGTTGACATCTCTCGCTGGTAGACTAAGCCTTGGCTTTCGTGTACTAAGGGAGGTGGCAGCTTGAAGCCAATATTCCAGCATCACTAATATTTTATTTTGCTATCACTGTAACTCACTTGTCTTAACGTAACTTTTCATTTGCCAGTGATTATTCATATTATTTTGTTTGTTGACTTGTCTTTCATATTTTATGTGCTTAACTTTATTCATGTCTTGTTTTTCTAAAGTAATTAAAATTTCAATGTTAATTTACTTGTGTTTTGTGTGTCTTCCCATTACCTTACCACAGACGAAAGCTCCAGCTTTTCTCTTTTTTTTTCTATTATTATGTGACGAGGCCCTGCCCCTAGCTTTTGAAACAGCCGAACACCAACGCTTTACCGTCACACCTGAAACACTAACCAGCAATCGGTTTACAAACCAGGTTTCCAATTACTGCTGGGTGGGCTGGGGCAAACAAGTATGAATTAGCACCCAGTCAATCCTACATGGCCAGGGTTCGAACCCAGATGAATTTGATCACGAGACATGGAGCTAGTGTGTTACCACTACGCCACGAATGTTAATATTGATATCTATATAAATAAAAATTGGATATGTTCGTTTGTTCAAAATCGCTAATCTCCAAAAGTTATTCACCGATTGCTTTGAAATTTTCACAAAATGTTCCATTCGCATCCAGCCAGGTTTTTATATACATACTATATAGATGGCACGTCTGTGAAAGGTAAAAAAACATGCTTTTTCTGAAAAAACTGTGTTTTTCATGTGAGGGAAATCTTCGAAACCTCTTTACCGATTGCTTTGAAATTTTGATACACCGTTGCATTCAAACAGGCGCGTCTTTTTATATATCTACTATATACATGCCTCACCTGTGACAGTAAAAAACAGGTTTTTTTAAAAAACAGCGCCATCTGTTGGACGTAAGAGCAACATACGTTGTAATCTCCAAAAGTTCTTCACCAATTGCTTGGAAATTTTGACACAACATTGCATTCGAATAGGCGCGTCTTTTTATATACCTACTATATTGATGCCACCCCTGTGACAGGTAAAAACAATGTTTTTTTGAAAAACAGCGCCATCTGTTGCACATAATGGCAATATTCACGCTATAATAAATATGTCACGAATTCCATTTCAATGTTTCTGACTGCATTGATAAATTGAATTTTCATAGATTTTGATTTATTTTCATTTTGATTTATTTAATTTGTGTGAATTGCATTGGAATTGAGCTGTGTTATTTACCATACCGTTCATTTCATGAGTATAGTTTATTTTATTATTTTTTCATAATTTCATTAAATTTTTTAACTGTTTTTCTTATATTTCAGTGATGGGGATCATCAGATCACTTGATTTTCCCAATTTTCTGATGGGAACATTGGACCATTTGGAAAGGCATCGGAAGAGGGAGTGGGGAATGGTGAGGATGACGAGGGGACGGAAGTGAGAGATGGTGGGGAGGACAAGAGGAAAAGTGACGGGGTAATGGTGGTGAAGGAAGTGGGGACGGGGGAATTCGGGATGGTGGGGACGAGGGGATGGGGGAATTGAGAATGGTGGGGAGGACAAAGGGACCGGGGAGTGGGGTATGGTGGGAAGGAAGAGGGGATGGTGGTGTGGGGAATGGTTGGCAGGCTGAGGAGAGAATGGTGGGGAGGACTGGAGGACAGGGAAGGTTGCCGTGACTCAGCAACGCACATGCGTTGCTGAGCCACAGCAACGCGTGGCCGGGTACTGCTAGTATTTTGATAAGATTGTAAGCCAGAAAATTCTAAATGGTCAAATAAAGAGGCTAACCGCTATCAATGTACAATGAAAAACAGCGAAATAACGCAGCGAATCTGTGATTGCGTTATATGGCACTAATATTTACTCGTTATCTCTCGTCTCGTTATGTTAACATAAGTGATCAAAGGTAAACAAATTTAGTTTTCTGAAGACCATGAGCGGTATAGTCTCCATCTGGCTTTATAAGCCTGTCTGAGAAAGGTAGGGTGTTATCTCTTTCTATTTAAAATGTAAATTATATATTGGGTTTTACTTATTTCCTTTTATATTTTTTCTCCCCAATTTTCAGTACCCGTGTGTGGGTGATTTCTTCCTATAGGTTCCCACTTACTTTCTCCAGCAGCCCTGCTATTCTGTCGTCCGTTTCTTGGGTTTTCTTAATTGGTTTCTTTTCAGTTACCTGAGAGCTTCAGTCCCTCTTCTTCCCAGACCTCCGGCCATCTAGACGATCTCCTGCCCCGTGTGGCAGTGAAAATGAGCATCAGCATCACTGTAATAACACCTAATTGAATTACTCCGATTAGGCAAAATTGCATATTAATTTTATCAGTAAAGATAATAATTCAATCTAGATTGGTCTTGGATAACCGAGCTGGAATACCAGCAGAGTCCGTGTTGAGTTTTGTGTCTCTCTTCTAGATCTTCGTAGGCCTCTGTTTTGTTTACATATTTCTATATAAATTTGTAAGATCTCATGTTAGATCTTACTTGCTAGGTTTATCTCGGTGAAACCCGTGTGTGTGTGTATTTACTATTTATATCTGCGGACTTAGATACCATCCCGCTTTTCTAACCTCTTACACACACACACACACACACACACACACACACACACACACACACACACACACACACACACACACACACACACACATACACACACACACACATACACACACACACACAAACACACGCCTGTAGAAATAGATCCCACCTGATCATCATGGCGACTTCAATCACGGAAGGATTGACTGGGAGAACAAGGAACCGCATGGAGGCGAAGATACGTGGAGAGTCAAACTATTGGAGGTGGTGAGAAGCAACTTTTTAACCCAGCATGTCAGAGAACCAACAAGGATGAGAGGCAATGACGAACCAGCGAGATTCGACCTAGTCTTCACTCTGAACGACTCCGACATAGGAGAAATCGGTTTTGAGGACCCAGTAGGAATGAGCGACCACAGTGTACTGGTGTTTGAGTACTTGATTGAAGAAGGGTTATTGAACTCGAGGAGGGATACCGAAACCAAAAGGTTAGCCTACCGAAAGGGAAACTATGAGGGGATAAGAAAATTCCTAACAGATATTGCATGGGAAACAGAGCTCAGGGAAAAGACGGCCCAAGATATGATGGATTACATCACGCAGAAGTGCAAGGACGCAGCAAACAAGTTTGTCCCAGTCCAAAAGGAAAACAGAGAAATGAAAATGAGAAACCCATGGTTTAATCAGAGATGTAGGCTAGCTAAGCAGCAAAGTAAAAGGGCATGGAGAAACTATAGGAATAACAGGACACTGGAGAGCAGAGAAAGATACCAGAATGCCAGGAATAAATATGTCAGGATGAGAAGAGAGGCAGAAAGACAATACGAAAATGACATCGCAAGCAAGGCAAAGACTCAGCCTAAATTGTTGCATAGCCACATCAGGACAAAAACAACAGTAAAGGACCCGGTTATGAAATTAAGGATAGAGGCGGAAGGATTCACTACAAATGACAAGGAAGTGTGTGAGGAATTGAATAAGAAATTCCAGGTCTTCACCTTAGAACAAGGCGAAATTCCAGAGGTAAGTGAGGGAATAGCTAACCAGAGACCACTGAAAGAGTTTGAGATTACCAGCGGGGAAGTAAGGAAGTGTTTACTAGAGTTAGATGTGTCAAAGGCTATAGGCCCAGATGGAATCTCCCCTTGGGTTCTAAAGGAAGGAGCAAGAGAACTGTGCCTACCACTCTCCATAGTGTATAACAAATCACTGGCAATAGGGGACCTGCCAGATATTTGGAAAGCAGCTAACGTAGTCCCGATATACAAGAAAGGGGATAGACAGGAGGCACTGAACTACAGGCCAGTGTCCCTAACCTGCATACCATGCAAGCTGATGGAGAAGATTGTGCGAAAAACTAGTGGAGCATCTGGAGCGAAGGAACTTTGTAACACAGCATCAACATGGGTTCAGGGATGGCAGGTCCTGCCTCACAGGGTTACTTGAATTCTACGACCAGGCAACAAAAATAAGGCAAGAAAGAGATGGGTGGGCAGACTGCATATTTTTGGATTGTCAGAAAGCCTTTGATACAGTGCCACACAAGAGGCTAGTGCGAAAGTTGGAGATGCAGGCTGGAGTGAAAGGGAAGGTACTCCTGTGGATAGAGGAGTACCTAAGCAACAGGAGACAACGAGTCTGTGTGAGGGGTGAGGTCTCAGATTGGCGAGACGTTACAAGTGGAGTCCCGCAGGGGTCAGTCCTTGGACCTATACTGTTTCTGGTATATGTAAATGATCTCCCAGAGGGTATAGATTCGTTCCTCACAATGTTTGCCGACGATGCAAAAAATATGAGGAGGATTGAAACAGAGGATGATAGTAGGAGGCTATAAGATGACCTAGATAGACTGAGTGAATGGTCCAACAAATGGCTGTTGAAGTTCAACCCGAGTAAATGCAAAGTAATGAAACTAGGCAGTGGAAACAGGAGGCCAGACACAGGATACAGAATAGGAGATGAAATACTTAATGAAACAGAGAAAGAGAAAGATCTTGGAGTTGATATCACACCAAACCTGTCTCCTGAAGCCCACATAAAGAGAATAACGTCTGCGGCATATGCGAGGCTGGCTAACATCAGAACGGCGTTCAGGAACCTGTGTAAGGAATCATTCATAATCTTGTACACCACATATGTAAGACCAATCCTGGAGTATGCGGCCCCAGCATGGAGCCCGTACCTTGTCAAGCACAAGACGAAGCTGGAAAAAGTTCAAAGGTATGCTACTAGACTAGTCCCAGAACTAAGAGGCATGAGTTATGAGGAAAGGCTGCGGGAGATGAACCTTACGACACTGGAAGACAGAAGAGTAAGGGGAGACATGATGACAACCTACAAAATCCTCAGGGAAATCGACCGGGTAAACAAGGATGAACTATTCAACACTGGAGGGACGCGAACAAGAGGACACAGGTGGAACCTGAGTACCCAAATGAGCCACAGAGACATTAGAAAGAACTTTTTCAGTGTCAGAGTAGTTAGTAAATGGAATGCACTAGGAAGTGATGTGGTGGAGGCTGACTCCATACACAGTTTCAAATGTAGATATGATAGAGCCCAGTAGGCTCAGGAATCTGTACACCAGTTGATTGACGGTTGAGAGGCGGGACCAAAGAGCCAAAGCTCAACCCCCGCAAGCACAATTAGGTGAGTACAATTAGGTGAGTACACACACACACACACACACACACACACACACACACAAAGGCATCAAAGAACAGGAAGGATCCAACAGGCAAGAATGGAATAGCAAGGATAGAGAGGCAGTACAGGGGTTACTGAACGGGTTACAGATGGAAGGGGCTGAACTAAACATTGAGAAGGTTTTCAGGTTGGGCTGGTACAACAAGGACAGAAACCGACTTGTAAAGGTGGTGTTTACAAACGAAACCATGAAGGAGGATATTCTCGAAAGGAAGAGTCGACTGCAGCATGTGGAGGGATACAAGAAAGTATTCCTGCAGAGGGACAGGACGAAGGAGGAGAGAGCCAGGGCAGCAGAGGCAAGGAGGAAGCGCAGGGAGGGAGAAGCAAACCAGGAAATCACAGCCCCCAACACAACAGTCCTAGAGACAAGAGGCGAACCCAAAACCAGCATCCCAGCAACACCAGAGGGGAGGGCAACTCCACCACCCCCCTCTGCATAGAAACTCTCCCTTCCCCTCACCCTACCTGCCCCCCCCGGTCTCCCCTCCCCATTCATCCCATACCCTCCCTATCCGTCCTCACCCCGTATCCTCCATGTCCCCCCTATCTCCTTAACCCACACCCTACCTGTCCCCCCTTCCATGAAACCCCCACTCTTCACCCCAAACTCCCCTGAAAGCCTGCAAACCACCTCACAGATCATCTCACCCACTGAAAAGCTTCCTACACCAGCAGAATGCTCGCCAAGAAAGGGACAAGAAAATGAACAGAAGAAAGTGAGCTTCAAGGCAATGTACACTAACATAGATGGAATTACAAATAAAACAAGTGAACTCGGAGAATGGGCACTAGAAGAAAACCCAGACATAATAGCACTCACAGAAACAAAGCTAACAAACACCAAAACAAATGCAGTGTTTCCACAGGGCTACTATGTAGTGAGGAAAGAGAGAGAAGGGAGAGGAGGAGGTGGTGTAGCTTTGCTACTAAGAGAAGGTTGGAGTTTCGAAGAGATAATTATTCAGAACTGTGAAGGTTTCAGGGAATACATATCAGGCACCATAGCAACTGGAGGACAGAAAATTATAGTAGTAGTCATATATAACCCCCCACCGAATGTCAGAAGACCCAGACAGGAATATGATAGAAACAACTTGGCAACTATCAATATAATAGAGAGAGCAGCTTCTGTGGCTAGCAGGAACGGATCCAGGCTACTAATCATGGGAGACTTCAACCATGGAAAGATAGATTGGGGGAACAGAGACCCACATGGAGGCCCAGATACATGGAGAGCTAAGCTGCTGGATGTGGCAACAAGAAACTTTCTAAGTCAACACGTCAAGGGACCGACAAGAACGAGAGGAGGGGGATGAACCAGCCTTGCTTGATCTGATATTTACCCTAAATGAGTCGGATATAAGGGAAGTAAGTTGGAAGCCCCCTTGGGAATGAGTGATCATAGTGTATTGAGCTTTGAGTACCTGGTTGAGCTAGGAATTATCACCCCCAAAAAAGAACTGGGAAACAAAGGGCTGGCGTACCGAAAGGGAAACTATGAGGAGATGAATAAATTCCTATGGGATATACATTGCGACACAGAACTCGGAACCAAGTCCGTACAAGACATGATGGACTATGTCACCCAAAAATGTCAGGAGGCTGTAAGCAGGTTTGTCCCAGCCCAACAGAAAAAAACAGAGTAGCAAAGGAAGAATCCGTGGTTTAATAGGGAATGTATGAAAGCAAAGGAGCTGAACAAAAGGGCATGGAGGAACTTCCGTAATAACAGAACACCAGAAAGTAGAGAGAGATACCAGAGAACCAGGAAGGAGTATGTTAGTCTGAGAAGAGCAGCTGAGAAAAGGTATGAAAATGATATAGCTAATAAAGCCAAGACCGAACCAAAGCTACTAAACAGTCACATCAGGAGGAAGACAACAGTGAAGGAACAGGTGATGAAACTTAGGGTGGGCGAGGACAGGTACACAGAGAATGACAAAGAGGTGTGTGAAGAACTCAACAAAAGGTTCCAGGAGGTCTTTACAATAGAACAGGGAGAAGTCACGGCGCTAGGAGAGGTGGCAGCAAACCAGGTGACCTTGGAAAGGTTCGAAATTACAAGAGATGAGGTCAAGAAGCACCTATTGGAGCTGGATGTGAGAAAAGCTGTTGGGCCGGATGGAATCTCACCATGGGTATTGAAAGAGTGTGCAGGAGCACTTTGCTTGCCACTCTCCATAGTGTATAGTAGGTCACTGGAAACGGGAGACCTACCAGAAGTAATAATAATAATAATAATAATAATTGTTATTTAGGTAAGGTACATACATAAAGAGATTTTACAAAGTTTGTTGGCTTTATAGATAGAGCTAGTACATACAATGCCTAAAGTCACTATTACGCAAAGCGTTTCGGGCAGTATTTTATGGAAGTATGGAAGACTGCTAATGTAGTACCAATATTTAAAAAGGGTGACAGACAAGAGGCACTGAACTACAGGCCAGTGTCCTTAACTTGTATACCATGCAAGGTGATGGAGAAGATTGTGAGAAAAAACCTAGTAACACATCTGGAGAGAAGAGACTTCGTGACAACCCATCAACATGGGTTCAGGGAGGGTAAATCTTGCCTTACAGGCTTGATAGAATTCTATGATCAGGTGACAAAGATTAAGCAAGAAAGAGAAGGATGGGCGGACTGCATTTTTTTGGACTGTCGGAAAGCCTTTGACACAGTACCCCATAAAAGGTTGATGCATAAGCTGGAGAAACAGGCAGGAGTAACTGGTAGGGCGCTCCAGTGGATAAGGGAGTACCTAAGCAATAGGAAGCAGAGAGTTATAGTGAGGGGTGAGACCTCAGAATGGCGTGAAGTCACCAGTGGAGTCCCACAGGGCTCTGTGCTTGGACCTATCCTGTTTCTGATATACGTAAATGATCTCCCAGAGGGTATAGACTCATTCCTCTCAATGTTTGCTGACGACGCTAAAAGTATGAGAAGGATTAAGACAGAGGAGGACAGCTTGAGGCTTCAAGAAGACCTGGACAAGCTGCAGGAATGGTCGAACAAATGGATGTTAGAGTTTAACCCAAGCAAATGTAATGTAATGAAGATAGGGGTAGGAAGCAGGAGACCAGATACAAGGTATCACTTGGGAGATGAAATACTTCAAGAGTCAGAGAGAGAGAGAAAGACCTGGGGGTTGATATCACGCCAGTCCTGTTCCTTGAAGCTCATATCAAGAGGATAACATCAGCAGCATATGCCAGGTTGGCTAACATAAGAACGGCCTTTAGAAACTTGTGTAAGGAATCTTTCAGAACATTATATACCACATATGTCAGACCAATCCTGGAGTATGTGGCTCCAGCATGGAGTCCATATCTACTCAAGCATAAGGCTAAACTGGAAAAGGTTCAAAGGTTTGCCACCAGACTAGTACCCGAGCGGAGAGGTATGAGCCACGAGGAGAGACTACGGGAATTGAACCTCACTTCGTTGGAAGACAGAAGAGTTAGGGGGGACATGATCACCACATTCAAGATCCTGAAGGGAATTGATAGGGTAGATAAAGACAGTCTATTTAACACAAGGGGAACACGCACAAGGGGACACAGGTGGAAACTGAGTGCCCAAATGAGCCACAGAGATATTAGAAAGAACTTTCTTAGTGTCAAAGGGGTTGACAAATGGAATGCATTAGGAAGCAATGTGGTGGAGGCTGACTCCATACACAGTTTCAAGTGTAGATATGATAGAGCCCGATAGGCTCAGGGATCTGTAAACCTGTTGATTGACGGTTGAAAGGCCGGACCAGAGAGCCAGAGCTCAACCCCCGCAAACACAACTAGGTGAGTAACTAGGTGAGTACACATGATGATAGTGAGTGGTGTCCCAGAGAGCGTAAAGGTATAGTGCTTTTGAAAAATAGGTGAGATAACAGGAATGTGCCAAGGGAAGTGATAAATTGGATGAGAAAAAGTTGCCCCTAGTGTTTCCAGTGCAGAGAAGAACATTCAAGATGGCCGCCGGCAAGAGGAAATACAAAACAGAGCTTGATTTTGCTGGATTCAATGAAGAAAGCATTGATATAACCAGTCTATACAACAAGGTGGTAAAATTAGATACTATAGCGACCTCTCATGTAGAAATATTTAGTAAATTGATAGAAAGTAATGACCATTTAAATAGCAAAGTTGTATGTCTTGAGGGTTTAGTGAAAGACCTGTGCAAGGATAAGAATCAATTGGAAACAAATTGCAAAGCAATGAAAGAAGAAAATAAACTCTTAAAAATAGCTATGGAAGAAGTTAAAGTAAATTTAAACATAAATGACTACAATAGGTTAGGTAAGGAAATTCAACAGGAGAAACAGCTTTTGTCAGCACAGATGGAGGAAGTTACACAGGGTATAGAACAGTGCAAGAAAGATATGCAACTCACCTATGCGCAAGTGGCCAAGGAGAAGGACAAATTAGAAGAAGCAGTAAAGGAAGTCAAACACTGCAGCAACCAAGATAAAACAAACATTAGGCTGGAAGTGAAAAAAGAATTGGCATCTAACCCAAACTTGGTGCAAAACACAGTTGATCGGAGTAAGTCCCTGATAATTTTTGGCTGCAAAGAAAAGAAGATAAGAAGATAACATCTAGGTCAGAAAGAGCTGTAGAAGAAGCAAAAGTAGTAGATAAACTTGTTGGCCTCGTGGAAGGTCTTACAACCATAGAGAATGTGTGTGACTACAGGAGAATAGGCAGATATGTAAAAGAGGAAGATCGACCTTTGAGGATCACCCTAAATGATGTCAAACAGATGGAAGAAGCACTAAGGAATGCTAGAAAATTTCAAAGTGATGAGGATGGGAAAGTGTGGTCGTTAAGACGAGATCTTTCAAAAGAAGATAGAGAGAAGCTGAAACTGAACCTCGCCGAGGTAAAACGTTTAAATGAGAGCAGGAATGAAGAAGAAATCAATTTTTTTTTCTACAAAGTGATAGGGGTAGGCAGGCCAGTAAAGTGGTACATAAAGGCAAACCAACAAAATCATTAGAGGGGGAGTGAAAAATAAGAAGAGGGGAAACAAGTTCCTCAAGATTGTATATACCAACATAGATGGAGTAAGATCGAAGATACTGGAGTTAAGTGATGTAATACAGCTGCAGACACCAGACATTGTTGCACTCACGGAGAAAAAAATTGAAGATGTTATTTTAAATGAGGTCATATACCCAAGGGGCTACTCAATTTGGAGACGGGACAGAAAAATTAGGAAAGGCGGTGGCGTTGCTGTGCTGGTGAAGGAACACCAATCTTGAGGTTATCTTGAGATGATTTCGGGGCTTTAGTGTCCCCGCGGCGCGGTCCTCGACCAGGCCTCCACCCCCAGGAAGCAGCCCGTGACAGCTGACTAACTCCCAGGTACCTATTTACTGCTAGGTAACAGGGGCATTCAGGGTGAAAGAAACTTTGCCCATTTGTTTCTGCCTCGTGCGGGAATCGAACCCGCGCCACAGAATTACGAGTCCTGCGCGCTATCCACCAGGCTACGAGGCCCCCTAAAGGTGAATGAAATAATGACTGCCAATCCACAAGAAGTTGACATAATAGCACTAGAGATCTGCCATGAGGATGATAAACTAATGATCATAAATGCATATAGTCCACCGCCAAGCAGCACATGGTCAAAGGATGAGCTAGATAGTAAACGAGAAGGTCTTATAACAATAATGAGAGAGATCATAGCGAGAGCGGATAACAATAGATCACGACTGTTGATAGTCGGCGACTTCAACTTGAAATCCATAGACTGGGAAGCATATGAAGCTAAAACAGAAAATTTTTGGACCTGTAAATTTGTAGACCTCATCCTGGAAACATTCTTGTATCAACATGTTAAACAAGCCACGAGGATGAGAGAAGGGGACGTTCCCTCCATGCTAGATTTGACATTTACCAGGAAGGAGGTAGAAATATTTGACATTCAGTACCTTCTTCCCTTGGGTAAAAGTGACCATGTCTCTTTGGGAATAAAGTATGCAATGCGTTATAATCTGGAAGAAAATAAGAAGGTCGATGCAATTGAAAAACCTGACTGTAGGAGAGGACATTATGGCAACCTTAAAAAAATTTTTAGTGAGTATAATTGGACAGACTTGTTGCTAGGCAAGGAAGTGAATGAGATGTATGTCAAGTTTTGTCAAATATATAATAAAGGCACAAAAAAAATTATACCAAAACAGAGATGCAGAACTAGGAAACAGGATTGGTTCAACAGAAATTGCGAGAGGGCCAGAGACCAAAAGACATAAAAATGGAGTCAATACAGCAAGAGGCCAAACCCCCAAACATACCAGTGATACAAAGATGCGAGAAACAACTACACGGCCGTGAGGAGAGAGGCAGAAGAAATTTTGAAAAAGGGATTGCAGACAAATGTAAAACAGAACCAGGTCTATTCTATAAATTCATAAACAACTAATTGCAGGTAAAGGATAATATTCAGAGGTTGAAAATGGGAAGTAGATTCACGGAAAATGAAAAGGAAATGTGTGAAACATTAAACGAAAAGTTCCAAGGTGTGTTTGTACAAAATGAAATCTTCAGGGAACCAGACACAATAAGAATTCCAGAGAACAACATAGAGCACATAGAGGTGTCTAGAGACGAAGTGGAAAAAATGCTCAAGGAGCTAAATAAGAACAAAGCAGTTGGTCCAGATGGAGTTTCACCATGGGTTCTGAGAGAATGTGCACCTGAACTCAGCATTCCACTTCAACTGATTTTTCAGGCATCCCTGTTTACAGGAGTTGTAGCTGATGTGTGGAAAAAGGTTAACATAGTTCCAATCTACAAAAGTGGAAGCAGGGAAGACTCCCCTTAATTATAGACCTGTATCATTGACAAGTGTAATAGTCAAAATATTGGAAAAAATAATTAATACTAAATGGGTAGAACACCTGGAGAGAAATGATATAATATCAGACAGACAGTATGGTTTCCGATCTGGAAGATCCTGTGTATCGAATTTACTCAGTTTCTATGATCGAGCAACAGAGATATTACAGGAAAGAGATGGTTGGGTTGACTGCATGTATCTGGACCTAAAAAAGACTTTCGACAGAGTTCCACATAGGAGGTTGTTCTGGAAACTGGAAAATATTGGAGGGGTGACAGGTAAGCTTCTAACATGGATGAAAATTTTTCTGACTGATAGAAAAATGAGGGCAGTGATCAGAGGCAATGTATCGGACTGGAGAAATGTCACAAGTGGAGTACCATAGGGTTCAGTTCTTGCACCAATGATGTTTATTGTCTACATAAATGATCTACCAGTTTCTATACAAAATTATATGAACATGTTTGCTGATGATGCTAAGATAGTAGGAAGGATAAGAAACTTAGATGATTGTCATGCCCTTCAAGATGACCTGGACAAAATAAGTACATGGAGCACCACTTGGCAAATGGAATTTAATGTTAATAAATGCCATGTTATGGAATGTGGAATAGGAGAACATAGACCCCACACAACCTATAGATTATGTGAGAAATCTTTAAAGAATTCTGATAAAGAAAGAGATCTAGGGGTGGTTCTAGATAGAAAACTATCACCTGAGGACCACATAAAGAATATTGTGTGAGGAGCCTATTTCTAACTTCAGAATTGCTTTTAAATACATGGATGGTGATATACTAAAGAAATTGTTTACTACTTTTGTTAGGCCAAAGCTAGAATATGCAGCGGTTGTGTGGTGCCCATATCTTAAGAAGCACATCAACAAACTGGAAAAGGTGCAAAGACATGCTACTAAGTGGCTCCCAGAACTGAAGGGCAAGAGCTACGAGGAGAGTTTAGAGGCATTAAATATGCCAAAACTAGAAGACAGAAGAAAAAGAGTGATATGATCACTACATACAAAATAGTAACAGGAATTGATAAAATCGATAGGGAAGATTTCCTGAGACCTGGAACTTTAAGAACAAGAGGTCATAGATTTAAACTAGCTAAACACAGATGCGGAAGAATTATAAGAAAATTCACATTCGCAAACAGGGTGGTAGACGGTTGGAACAAGTTAGGTGAGAAGGTGGTGGAGGCCAAGACCGTCAGGTGTTTCAAAGCGTTATATGACAAAGAGTGCTGGGAAGACGGGACACCACGAGCGTAGCTCTCATCCTGTAACTACACTTAGGTAATTACAGAGTAAGCAGCTCCGTAACAGCTGTCTAACTCCTAGGTACCTATTTACTGCTAGATAACAGGTGCATCAGGGTGAAAGAAACTTTGCCCATTTGATTCTGCCTGGACCGGGAATCGAGCCTGGGCCACAGACTTACGAGTCCTGCGCGCTGTCCACTCAGCTACCAGATCCCCTGTGTGTGTGTGTGTGTGTGCCCAATGTATTCGTCTGTGTACTTGGCCAACGTGTTCATGTGTACATAAGTGCAAGTGTGGATGATGCCAAGTTAGAGGGCAGCAGGTAGCATCTGCGTGCTTGCGTGAGTTCGTGTGCGTGTGTATGTGTGCGTTCGTGTGTGTGTGTGTGTGTGTGTTTACTAGTTGTGTTTTTACGGGGGTTGAGCTTTGCTCTTTCGGCCCGCCTCTCAACTGTCAATCAACTGTTTACTAACTACTATTTTTTTTCCCCACACCACACACACACACACACCCCAGGAAGCAGCCCGTGACAGCGGACTAACTCCCAGGTACCTATTTACTGCTAGGTAACAGGGGCATTCAGGGTGAAAGAAACTTTGCCCATTTGTTTCTGCCTCGTGCGGGAATCGAACCCGCGCCACAGAATTACGAATCCTGCGCGCTATCCACCAGGCTACGAGGCCCCTGTGTGTGTGTGTGTGTGTGTGTATACGTGCGAGCGTGCGTACGTGCCAGTGTGTGTGCGTGCGCGCGTGCGTGCGGGACCCTGGGCCCTCCGTCACACCACTGATAAAGCAGACATGGGAGAGGTCCTATATCTTGGCGGTTCGACAATCGTAATGTTTCTATATTCACGGCGAGGACGTGGCCGACGAATGGGTAATGTTCCATTTGTCGTGGCGGGGAAAATATTGGCCATTTGGGAAGGAAGAAGGTGGAGCGCGCTCTGGTGTGTTTAGAAGAATAGCTTTATTAAGTGAATTTGTCTTGGGGAGTTTTATGTCTTGAAACTCAAGCGCCTGGAATCTTTAACTGTTCAGCAGTTCTTGAGATGCAACCCAGCTTCCTGTTTAGACAGTACTTATAGTATTGATGAGGACCATCGTGCATATATTGACGTAATAGTCACTTAGAAAGTAGAATTTGGCACTATTGAATATGGACTAACCAGAAAAGGTTTTGTATTTAGGTAACTAATGAAACCTAACCTAACCATCCTAGGCTTAATACATACACGCTACCTGAGGAATCTGTCCTCTTACAAAGAACGTCGCATTTCGCTCGTATGCGTTACAAAAGGGGCAAAAGTTGCCGTACTAGAAAATGGAAGTGGCTGGCGAAAGTGACGTACTGTCCCGTTTTCTGTTTTGGGTCCTCTGGTAGGTTAGGATAAGGGCACTTCAATGTTTCTATTTTTGTAACAGTGAGAAACCTTAGGAAGATTGGGCTGACCTGAAGTGTAATGGTAGTGGGCATCCATCAGTCTCAGGAGACTGTGGAGTCGCGCTCTGGTTGTCGGTCTGGAGTGGTCTCTCCAGGGCTCAAAGCCAGGGTAGGTTGATACGGAGAAGCTGTTACCCATGCAGCAGGTCCCCCCCCCTCCACGGCGCCAATCCTGGGCAGGTCAGGTCAGACCATCCTCCTAAGGTTTCTCAACGTCATGAAAACGGTCAAATTGAAGTGCCCTTATCCTAACCTACCAGACGACCTAAAACAGAAAACGGGACAGTACGACTCTTTTTCTTTAATATAGTACATATATGTACTATATTAATAGACATAACTAAGCCTAGGAATAGTTAACTTTGTGTTTTAGCTATTTTTGTGGTTGTATAAAGTGAACATTACCACACAGAAGGACGGGTTGTGGTAGTCCATGTTTATTATAGATAATTATTCACAATCACTATAAAAATGTCGATATATTTTCTTGTTTTTGATGATAGAATTTTTATCGTTCAAATACTATTTTCCATATTGCATCGTTCACATACTATTATTGACACCGATAATTTTCCTTTTTAAACTGAAAAAAGTCACATTATTTAATTTTCCGTGGAAATACCACCTGATGCGTTTGTATTAAAATGACAAGTTATTTTTTTTAATGTCACTGATTTCATCTTATTTCCATATTAGGAAGATATTCTCCCTTGCCAGAACGTCACGGGACTCGTATTCATATTCGTCATATTTCGACATGATCGTTTACCGGGCCTTAGTCGGTGTCTTCAAATTGTAGGAGAGTAAGACAAAGGGCTTGAAGAAAACCCTCACTACCTTGGGAGAGCTTCCTCACAGCCCAGGTGTGAGGGATGGGGGCTACCCCACGCTGCATCCTCACAGCCCAGGTGTGAGGGATGAGGGCTACCCCACGCTGCTTCCTCACAGCCCAGGTGTGAGGGATGAGGGCTACCCAATGCTGCTTCCTCACAGCCCTGGTGTTAGGAATAAGGGCTACCCAATGCTGCTTCCTCACAGCCCTGGTGTGAGGGATGAGGGCTACCCCACGCTGCTATCTCACAACCCTGGTGTGAGGAATGAGGGCTACCCCACGCTGCTATCTCACAGCCCTGGTGTGAGGAATGAGGGCTACCCCACGCCGCTACCTCACAGCTCTGGTGTGATGGATGAGGGCTACCCCACGCTGCTACCTCACAGCCCTGGTGTGAAGGATGAGGGCTACCCCACGCTGCTACCTCACAGCCCTGGTGTGAGGGATGAGGGCTACCCCACGCTGCTTCCTCACAGCCCTGGTGTGAGGAATGAGGGCTACCCCACGCTGCTATCTCACAGCCCTGGTGTGAGGAATGAGGGCTACCCCACGCCGCTACCTCACAGCTCTGGTGTGAGGAATGAGGGCTACCCCACGCTGCTTCCTCACAGCCCTGGTGTGAGGAATGAGGGCTACCCCACGCTGCTATCTCACAGCCCTGGTGTGAGGGATGAGGGCTACCCCACGCTGCTACCTCACAGCCCTGGTGTGAGGGATGAGGGCTACCCCACGCTGCTTCCTCACAGCCCTGTGTGAGGAATGAGGGCTACCCCACGCTGCTATCTCACAGCCCTGGTGTGAGGAATGAGGGCTACCCCACGCCGCTACCTCACAGCTCTGGTGTGAGGAATGAGGGCTACCCCACGCTGCTTCCTCACAGCCCTGGTGTGAGGAATGAGGGCTAACCCACGCCGCTACCTCACAGCCCTGGTGTGAGGAATGAGGGCTACCCCACGCTGCTACCTCACAGCCCTGGTGTGAGGGATGAGGGCTACCCCACGCTGCTTCCTCACAGCCTTGGTGTGAGGAATGAGGGCTACCCCACGCTGCTATCTCACAGCCCTGGTGTGAGGGATGAGGGTTACCCCACGCTGCTTCCTCACAGCCCTGGTGTGAGGGATGAGGGCTACCCCACGCTGCTTCCTCACAGCCCTGGTGTGAGTAATGAGGGCTACCCCACGCTGCTTCCTCACAGCCCTGGTGTGAGGAATGAGGGCTACCCCACGCTGCTACCTCACAGCCCTGGTGTGAGGAATGAGGGCTACCCCACGCTGCTATCTCACAGCCCTGGTGTGAGGAATGAGGGCTACCCCACGCCGCTACCTCACAGCTCTGGTGTGAGGGATGAGGGCTACCCCACGCTGCTACCTCACAGCCCTGGTGTGAGGAATGAGGGCTACCCCACGCTGCTATCTCACAGCTCTGGTGTGAGGGATGAGGGCTACCCCACGCTGCTACCTCACAGCCCTGGTGTGAGGGATGAGGGCTACCCCACGCTGCTATCTCACAACCCTGGTGTGAGGGATGAGGGCTACCCCACGCTGCTACCTCACAGCCCTGGTGTGAGGAATGAGGGCTACCCCACGCTGCTACCTCACAGCCCTGATGTGAGGAATGAGGGCTACCCAACGCTGCTATCTCACAGCCCTGGTGTGAGGAATGAGGGCTACCCCACGCTGCTACCTCACAGCCCTGATGTGAGGAATGAGGGCTACCCAACGCTGCTATCTCACAGCCCTGGTGTGAGGAATGAGGGCTACCCAACGCTGCTATCTCACAGCCCTGGTGTGAGGAATGAGGGCTACCCCACGCTGCTATCTCACAGCCTTGGTGTGAGGGATGAGGGCTACCCCACGCTGCTACCTCACAGCCCTGGTGTGAGTGATGAGGGCTACCCCACGCTGCTACCTCACAGCCCTGGTATGAGGGATGAGGGCTACCCCACGCTGCTACCTCACAACCCTGGTGTGAGGAATGAGGGCTACCCCACGCTGCTACCTCACAGCCCTGGTGTGAGGGATGAGGGCTACCCCACGCCGCTACCTCACAGCCCTGGTGTGAGGTGTGTGGAGTGAAGGAGACAACTTGGTGGGTACCAGTCCCTTGTAAGTGTAAACGTACTCTTTTGGAGGTCATAAAATGATATAAATATCTCTACATCACTACACTCTCGGTATCCGATATGCTTGATTAATAACTTTGGTAATACTTGTCTTGTGAGTCAAGCCGCCATCAAAACACACTTGCTTATGATAATTGGAGACTACCTGGCGTTATATACGTAGCTGATATCTTCTTCACCAGGAAGAAGAGGATAACAGGTGACCTATTTTAATAAATGGGGGATGAAGTAGGTCATTGTAACATCCTTCTCGTTCGGAATTAAAGCAACATTCGTCTCGGTAGAAAAGTACTGAAGACAGAAGGGTACTGAAGACAGAAGGGTAGTGAAGACAGAAGGGTACTGAAGACAGAAGGGTAGTGAAGACAGAAGGGTAGTGAAGACAGAAGGGTACTGAAGACAGAAGGGTACTGAAGACAGAAGGGTAGTGAAGACAGAAGGGTACTGAAGACAGAAGGGTACTGAAGACAGAAGGGTAGTGAAGACAGAAGGGTACTGAAGACAGAAGGGTACTGAAGACAGAAGGGTAGTGAAGACAGAAGTGTACTGAAGACAGAAGGGTACTAAAGACAGAAGGGTACTGTAGACAGAAGGGTAGTGAAGACAGAAGGGTACTGAAGACAGAAGGGTAGTGAAGACAGAAGGGTACTGAAGACAGAAGGGTAGTGAAGACAGAAGGGTACTGAAGACAGAAGGGTACTGAAGACAGAAGGGTAGTGAAGACAGAAGGGTACTGAAGACAGAAGGGTACTAAAGACAGAAGGGTAGTGAAGACAGAAGGGTACTGTAGACAGAAGGGTAGTGAAGACAGAAAGGGTACTGAAGACAGAAGGGTACTGAAGACAGAAGGGTACTGAAGACAGAAGGGTAGTGAAGACAGAAGGGTACTGTAGACAGAAGGGTAGTTAAGACAGAAGGGTACTGTAGACAGAAGGGTAGTGAAGACAGAAGGGTACTGTAGACAGAAGGGTACTGTAGACAAAAGGTACTAAAGACCGAAGGTACTGAAGACAGAAGGGTAGTGAATACAGAAGGGTACTGTAGACAGAAGGGTAGTTAAGACAGAAGGGTACTGTAGACAGAAGGGTAGTGAAGACAGAAGGGTACTGTAGACAGAAGGGTACTGAAGACAGAAGGGTAGTGAAGACAGAAGGGTACTGAAGACAGAAGGGTACTGTAGACAGAAGGGTACTGTAGACAGAAGGGTACTGAAGACAGAAGGGTACTGAAGACAGAAGGGTACTGAAGACAGAAGGGTACTGAAGACAGAAGGGTACTGTAGACAGAAGGGTACTGTAGACAGAAGGGTACTGAAGACAGAAGGGTACTGAAGACAGAAGGGTACTGAAGACAGAAGGGTACTAAAGACAGAAGGGTACTGTAGACAGAAGGGTACTGTAGACAGAAGGGTACTGAAGACAGAAGGGTACTAAAGACAGAAGGGTACTGTAGACAGAAGGGTACTGTAGACAGAAGGGTACTGAAGACAGAAGGGTACTGAAGACAGAAGGGTACTGAAGACAGAAGGGTACTGAAGACAGAGGGGTACTGTAGACAGAAGGGTACTGAAGACAGAAGGGTACTGAAGACAGAAGGGTACTGAAGACAGAAGGGTACTGAAGACAGAAGGGTACTGTAGACAGAAGGGTACTGTAGACAGAGGGGTACTGTAGACAGAAGGGTACTGAAGACAGAAGGGTACTGAAGACAGAAGGGTACTGAAGACAGAAGGGTACTAAAGACAGAAGGGTACTGAAGACAGAAGGGTACTGTAAACAGAAGGGTACTGTAGACAGAAGGGTACTGAAGACAGAAGGGTACTAAAGACAGAAGGGTACTGTAGACAGAAGGGTACTGAAGACAGAAGGGTACTGAAGACAGAAGGGTACTAAAGACAGAAGGGTACTGAAGACAGATGGGTACTAAAGACAGAAGGGTACTAAAGACAGAAGGGTACTAAAGACAGAAGGGTACTGAAGACAGAAGGGTACTGAAGACAGATGGGTACTAAAGACAGAAGGGTACTAAAGACAGAAGGGTACTGAAGACAGAAGGGTACTGAAGACAGATGGGTACTAAAGACAGAAGGGTACTAAAGACAGAAGGGTACTGTAGACAGAAGGGTACTGAAGACAGAAGGGTACTGAAGACAGAAGGGTACTAAAGACAGAAGGGTACTGAAGACAGATGGGTACTAAAGACAGAAGGGTACTAAAGACAGAAGGGTACTGAAGACAGAAGGGTACTGAAGACAGAAGGGTACTGTAGACAGAAGGGTACTGAAGACAGAAGGTACTGAAGGCAGAAGGGTACTAAAGACAGAAGGTACTAAAGACAGAAGGGTACTGTAGACAGAAGGGTACTGAAGACAGAAGGGTACTGAAGACAGAAGGGTACTGTAGACAGAAGGGTACTGTAGACAGAAGGGTACTGAAGACAGATGGGTACTGTAGACAGAAGGGTACTGAAGACAGAAGGGTACTAAAGACAGAAGGGTACTAAAGACAGAAGGGTACTGAAGACAGAAGGGTACTGTAGACAGAAGGGTACTGAAGACAGAAGGGTACTAAAGACAGAAGGGTACTAAAGACAGAAGGGTACTGAAGACAGAAGGGTACTGAAGACAGAAGGGTACTGTAGACAGAAGGGTACTGAAGACAGAAGGGTACTGAAGACAGAAGGGTACTGTAGACAGAAGGGTACTGTAGACAGAAGGGTACTGAAGACAGATGGGTACTAAAGACAGAAGGGTACTGTAGACAGAAGGGTACTGAAGACAGAACGGTACTGAAGACAGAAGGGTACTGACGACAGAAGGGTACTAAAGACAGAAGAGTACTAAAGACAGAAGGGTACTGAAGACAGAAGGGTACTGTAGACAGAAGGGTACTGAAGACAGAAGGGTACTAAAGACAGAAGGGTACTAAAGACAGAAGGGTACTGAAGACAGAAGGGTACTGTAGACAGAAGGGTAGTGAAGACAGAAGGGTAGTGAAGACAGAAGGGTAGTGAAGACAGAAGGGTACTGAAGACAGAAGGGTACTAAAGACAGAAGGGTACTAAAGACAGAAGGGTACTAAAGACAGAAGGGTACTAAAGACAGAAGGGTACTAAAGACAGAAGGGTACTAAAGACAGAAGGGTACTGAAGACAGAAGGGTACTGAAGACAGAAGGATAGTGAAGACAGAAGGGTACTGTAGACAGAAGGGTAGTGAAGACAGAAGGGTACTAAAGACAGAAGGGTACTAAAGACAGAAGGGTACTAAAGACAGAAGGATACTGAAGACAGAAGGGTACTGTAGACAGAAGGGTACTGAAGACAGAAGGGTACTGAAGACAGAAGGGTACTAAAGACAGAAGGGTACTAAAGACAGAAGGGTACTAAAGACAGAAGGGTACTAAAGACAGAAGGGTACTAAAGACAGAAGGGTATCAAAGACAGAAGGGTACTAAAGACAGAAGGGTGCTGAAGACAGAACGGTAGTGAAGACAGAAGGGTACTGTAGACAGAAGGGTAGTGAAGACAGAAGGGTACTGTAGACAGAAGGGTAGTTAAGACAGAAGGGTACTGTAGACAGAAGGGTAGTGAAGACAGAAGGGTACTGTAGACAGAAGGGTAGTTAAGACAGAAGGGTACTGTAGACAGAAGGGTAGTGAAGACAGAAGGGTACTGTAGACAGAAGGTACTAAAGACCGAAGGTACTGTAGACAGAAGGTACTAAAGACCGAAGGTACTGTAGACAGAAGGGTAGTAAAGACAGAAGGGTAGTGAAGACAGAAGGGTAGTGAAGACAGAAGGGTAGTGAAGACAGAAGGGTACTGAAGACAGAAGGGTACTGTAGACAGAAGGGTACTGTAGACAGAAGGGTAGTGAAGACAGAAGGGTACTGTAGACAGAAGGGTAGTTAAGACAGAAGGGTACTGTAGACAGAACGGTAGTGAAGACAGAAGGGTACTGTAGACAGAAGGGTAGTTAAGACAGAAGGGTACTGTAGACAGAAGGGTAGTGAAGACAGAAGGGTACTGTAGACAGAAGGTACTAAAGACCGAAGGTACTGTAGACAGAAGGTACTAAAGACCGAAGGTACTGTAGACAGAAGGGTAGTGAAGACAGAAGGGTAGTGAAGACAGAAGGGTAGTGAAGACAGAAGGGTAGTGAAGACAGAAGGGTAGTGAAGACAGAAGGGTAGTGAAGACAGAAGGGTACTGTAGACAGAAGGGTACTGAAGACAGAAGGGTACTGTAGACAGAAGGGTACTGAAGACAGAAGGGTACTGTAGACAGAAGGGTACTGAAGACAGAAGGGTAGTGAAGACAGAAGGGTAGTGAAGCCAGAAGGGTACTGAAGACAGAAGGGTACTGAAGACAGAAGGGTACTAAAGACAGAAGGGTAGTGAAGACAGAAGGGTACTGAAGACAGAAGGGTACTGAAGACAGAAGGGTACTGTAGACAGAAGGGTACTGAAGACAGAAGGGTAGTGAAGACAGAAGGGTACAGAAGAAAGAAGGGTACTAAAGACAGAAGGGTAGTGAAGACAGAAGGGTACTGTAGACAGAAGGGTAGTGAAGACAGAAGGGTACTGAAGACAGAAGGGTACTGAAGACAGAAGGGTACTGAAGACAGAAGGGTAGTGAAGACAGAAGGGTACTGAAGACAGAAGGGTAGTGAAGACAGAAGGGTACTGTAGACAGAAGGGTAGTTAAGACAGAAGGGTACTGTAGACAGAAGGGTAGTGAAGACAGAAGGGTACTGTAGACAGAAGGGTACTGTAGACAAAAGGTACTAAAGACCGAAGGTACTGAAGACAGAAGGGTAGTGAAGACAGAAGGGTACTGTAGACAGAAGGGTAGTTAAGACAGAAGGGTACTGTAGACAGAAGGGTAGTGAAGACAGAAGGGTACTGTAGACAGAAGGGTACTGAAGACAGAAGGGTAGTGAAGACAGAAGGGTACTGAAGACAGAAGGGTACTGTAGACAGAAGGGTACTGTAGACAGAAGGGTACTGAAGACAGAAGGGTACTGAAGACAGAAGGGTACTGAAGACAGAAGGGTAGTGAAGACAGAAGGGTACTGTAGACAGAAGGGTAGTTAAGACAGAAGGGTACTGTAGACAGAAGGGTAGTGAAGACAGAAGGGTACTGTAGACAGAAGGGTACTGTAGACAAAAGGTACTAAAGACCGAAGGTACTGAAGACAGAAGGGTAGTGAATACAGAAGGGTACTGTAGACAGAAGGGTAGTTAAGACAGAAGGGTACTGTAGACAGAAGGGTAGTGAAGACAGAAGGGTACTGTAGACAGAAGGGTACTGAAGACAGAAGGGTAGTGAAGACAGAAGGGTACTGAAGACAGAAGGGTACTGTAGACAGAAGGGTACTGTAGACAGAAGGGTACTGAAGACAGAAGGGTACTGAAGACAGAAGGGTACTGAAGACAGAAGGGTACTGAAGACAGAAGGGTACTGTAGACAGATGGGTACTGTAGACAGAAGGGTACTGAAGACAGAAGGGTACTGAAGACAGAAGGGTACTGAAGACAGAAGGGTACTGAAGACAGAAGGGTACTAAAGACAGAAGGGTACTGTAGACAGAAGGGTACTGTAGACAGAAGGGTACTGAAGACAGAAGGGTACTAAAGACAGAAGGGTACTGTAGACAGAAGGGTACTGTAGACAGAAGGGTACTGAAGACAGAAGGGTACTGAAGACAGAAGGGTACTGAAGACAGAAGGGTACTGAAGACAGAAGGGTACTGAAGACAGAAGGGTACTGTAGACAGAAGGGTACTGTAGACAGAGGGGTACTGTAGACAGAAGGGTACTGAAGACAGAAGGGTACTGAAGACAGAAGGGTACTGAAGACAGAAGGGTACTAAAGACAGAAGGGTACTGAAGACAGAAGGGTACTGTAAACAGAAGGGTACTGTAGACAGAAGGGTACTGAAGACAGAAGGGTTCTAAAGACAGAAGGGTACTGTAGACAGAAGGGTACTGAAGACAGAAGGGTACTGAAGACAGAAGGGTACTAAAGACAGAAGGGTACTGAAGACAGATGGGTACTAAAGACAGAAGGGTACTAAAGACAGAAGGGTACTAAAGACAGAAGGGTACTGAAGACAGAAGGGTACTGAAGACAGATGGGTACTAAAGACAGAAGGGTACTAAAGACAGAAGGGTACTGAAGACAGAAGGGTACTGAAGACAGATGGGTACTAAAGACAGAAGGGTACTAAAGACAGAAGGGTACTGTAGACAGAAGGGTACTGAAGACAGAAGGGTACTGAAGACAGAAGGGTACTAAAGACAGAAGGGTACTGAAGACAGATGGGTACTAAAGACAGAAGGGTACTAAAGACAGAAGGGTACTGAAGACAGAAGGGTACTGTAGACAGAAGGGTACTGAAGACAGAAGGTACTGAAGGCAGAAGGGTACTAAAGACAGAAGGTACTAAAGACAGAAGGGTACTGTAGACAGAAGGGTACTGAAGACAGAAGGGTACTGAAGACAGAAGGGTACTGTAGACAGAAGGGTACTGTAGACAGAAGGGTACTGAAGACAGATGGGTACTGTAGACAGAAGGGTACTGAAGACAGAAGGGTAGTGAAGACAGAAGGGTACTGTAGACAGAAGGGTAGTTAAGACAGAAGGGTACTGTAGACAGAAGGGTAGTGAAGACAGAAGGGTACTGTAGACAGAAGGGTAGTTAAGACAGAAGGGTACTGTAGACAGAAGGGTAGTGAAGACAGAAGGGTACTGTAGACAGAAGGTACTAAAGACCGAAGGTACTGTAGACAGAAGGTACTAAAGACCGAAGGTACTGTAGACAGAAGGGTAGTAAAGACAGAAGGGTAGTGAAGACAGAAGGGTAGTGAAGACAGAAGGGTAGTGAAGACAGAAGGGTACTGAAGACAGAAGGGTACTGTAGACAGAAGGGTACTGTAGACAGAAGGGTAGTGAAGACAGAAGGGTACTGTAGACAGAAGGGTAGTTAAGACAGAAGGGTACTGTAGACAGAACGGTAGTGAAGACAGAAGGGTACTGTAGACAGAAGGGTAGTTAAGACAGAAGGGTACTGTAGACAGAAGGGTAGTGAAGACAGAAGGGTACTGTAGACAGAAGGTACTAAAGACCGAAGGTACTGTAGACAGAAGGTACTAAAGACCGAAGGTACTGTAGACAGAAGGGTAGTGAAGACAGAAGGGTAGTGAAGACAGAAGGGTAGTGAAGACAGAAGGGTAGTGAAGACAGAAGGGTAGTGAAGACAGAAGGGTAGTGAAGACAGAAGGGTACTGTAGACAGAAGGGTACTGAAGACAGAAGGGTACTGTAGACAGAAGGGTACTGAAGACAGAAGGGTACTGTAGACAGAAGGGTACTGAAGACAGAAGGGTAGTGAAGACAGAAGGGTAGTGAAGCCAGAAGGGTACTGAAGACAGAAGGGTACTGAAGACAGAAGGGTACTAAAGACAGAAGGGTAGTGAAGACAGAAGGGTACTGAAGACAGAAGGGTACTGAAGACAGAAGGGTACTGTAGACAGAAGGGTACTGAAGACAGAAGGGTAGTGAAGACAGAAGGGTACAGAAGAAAGAAGGGTACTAAAGACAGAAGGGTAGTGAAGACAGAAGGGTACTGTAGACAGAAGGGTAGTGAAGACAGAAGGGTACTGAAGACAGAAGGGTACTGAAGACAGAAGGGTACTGAAGACAGAAGGGTAGTGAAGACAGAAGGGTACTGAAGACAGAAGGGTAGTGAAGACAGAAGGGTACTGTAGACAGAAGGGTAGTTAAGACAGAAGGGTACTGTAGACAGAAGGGTAGTGAAGACAGAAGGGTACTGTAGACAGAAGGGTACTGTAGACAAAAGGTACTAAAGACCGAAGGTACTGAAGACAGAAGGGTAGTGAAGACAGAAGGGTACTGTAGACAGAAGGGTAGTTAAGACAGAAGGGTACTGTAGACAGAAGGGTAGTGAAGACAGAAGGGTACTGTAGACAGAAGGGTACTGAAGACAGAAGGGTAGTGAAGACAGAAGGGTACTGAAGACAGAAGGGTACTGTAGACAGAAGGGTACTGTAGACAGAAGGGTACTGAAGACAGAAGGGTACTGAAGACAGAAGGGTACTGAAGACAGAAGGGTAGTGAAGACAGAAGGGTACTGTAGACAGAAGGGTAGTTAAGACAGAAGGGTACTGTAGACAGAAGGGTAGTGAAGACAGAAGGGTACTGTAGACAGAAGGGTACTGTAGACAAAAGGTACTAAAGACCGAAGGTACTGAAGACAGAAGGGTAGTGAATACAGAAGGGTACTGTAGACAGAAGGGTAGTTAAGACAGAAGGGTACTGTAGACAGAAGGGTAGTGAAGACAGAAGGGTACTGTAGACAGAAGGGTACTGAAGACAGAAGGGTAGTGAAGACAGAAGGGTACTGAAGACAGAAGGGTACTGTAGACAGAAGGGTACTGTAGACAGAAGGGTACTGAAGACAGAAGGGTACTGAAGACAGAAGGGTACTGAAGACAGAAGGGTACTGAAGACAGAAGGGTACTGTAGACAGATGGGTACTGTAGACAGAAGGGTACTGAAGACAGAAGGGTACTGAAGACAGAAGGGTACTGAAGACAGAAGGGTACTGAAGACAGAAGGGTACTAAAGACAGAAGGGTACTGTAGACAGAAGGGTACTGTAGACAGAAGGGTACTGAAGACAGAAGGGTACTAAAGACAGAAGGGTACTGTAGACAGAAGGGTACTGTAGACAGAAGGGTACTGAAGACAGAAGGGTACTGAAGACAGAAGGGTACTGAAGACAGAAGGGTACTGAAGACAGAAGGGTACTGAAGACAGAAGGGTACTGTAGACAGAAGGGTACTGTAGACAGAGGGGTACTGTAGACAGAAGGGTACTGAAGACAGAAGGGTACTGAAGACAGAAGGGTACTGTAGACAGAAGGGTACTGTAGACAGAGGGGTACTGTAGACAGAAGGGTACTGAAGACAGAAGGGTACTGAAGACAGAAGGGTACTGAAGACAGAAGGGTACTAAAGACAGAAGGGTACTGAAGACAGAAGGGTACTGTAAACAGAAGGGTACTGTAGACAGAAGGGTACTGAAGACAGAAGGGTACTAAAGACAGAAGGGTACTGTAGACAGAAGGGTACTGAAGACAGAAGGGTACTGAAGACAGAAGGGTACTAAAGACAGAAGGGTACTGAAGACAGATGGGTACTAAAGACAGAAGGGTACTAAAGACAGAAGTGTACTAAAGACAGAAGGGTACTGAAGACAGAAGGGTACTGAAGACAGATGGGTACTAAAGACAGAAGGGTACTAAAGACAGAAGGGTACTGAAGACAGAAGGGTACTGAAGACAGATGGGTACTAAAGACAGAAGGGTACTAAAGACAGAAGGGTACTGTAGACAGAAGGGTACTGAAGACAGAAGGGTACTGAAGACAGAAGGGTACTAAAGACAGAAGGGTACTGAAGACAGATGGGTACTAAAGACAGAAGGGTACTAAAGACAGAAGGGTACTGAAGACAGAAGGGTACTGTAGACAGAAGGGTACTGAAGACAGAAGGTACTGAAGGCAGAAGGGTACTAAAGACAGAAGGTACTAAAGACAGAAGGGTACTGTAGACAGAAGGGTACTGAAGACAGAAGGGTACTGAAGACAGAAGGGTACTGTAGACAGAAGGGTACTGTAGACAGAAGGGTACTGAAGACAGATGGGTACTGTAGACAGAAGGGTACTGAAGACAGAAGGGTACTAAAGACAGAAGGGTACTAAAGACAGAAGGGTACTGAAGACAGAAGGGTACTGTAGACAGAAGGGTACTGAAGACAGAAGGGTACTAAAGACAGAAGGGTACTAAAGACAGAAGGGTACTGAAGACAGAAGGGTACTGAAGACAGAAGGGTACTGTAGACAGAAGGGTACTGAAGACAGAAGGGTACTGAAGACAGAAGGGTACTGTAGACAGAAGGGTACTGTAGACAGAAGGGTACTGAAGACAAATGGGTACTAAAGACAGAAGGGTACTGTAGACAGAAGGGTACTGAAGACAGAACGGTACTGAAGACAGAAGGGTACTGAAGACAGAAGGGTACTAAAGACAGAAGAGTACTAAAGACAGAAGGGTACTGAAGACAGAAGGGTACTGTAGACAGAAGGGTACTGAAGACAGAAGGGTACTAAAGACAGAAGGGTACTAAAGACAGAAGGGTACTGAAGACAGAAGGGTACTGTAGACAGAAGGGTAGTGAAGACAGAAGGGTAGTGAAGACAGAAGGGTAGTGAAGACAGAAGGGTACTGAAGACAGAAGGGTACTAAAGACAGAAGGGTACTAAAGACAGAAGGGTACTAAAGACAGAAGGGTACTAAAGACAGAAGGGTACTAAAGACAGAAGGGTACTAAAGACAGAAGGGTACTGAAGACAGAAGGGTACTGAAGACAGAAGGATAGTGAAGACAGAAGGGTACTGTAGACAGAAGGGTAGTGAAGACAGAAGGGTACTAAAGACAGAAGGGTACTAAAGACAGAAGGGTACTAAAGACAGAAGGATACTGAAGACAGAAGGGTACTGTAGACAGAAGGGTACTGAAGACAGAAGGGTACTGAAGACAGAAGGGTACTAAAGACAGAAGGGTACTAAAGACAGAAGGGTACTAAAGACAGAAGGGTACTAAAGACAGAAGGGTACTAAAGACAGAAGGGTATCAAAGACAGAAGGGTACTAAAGACAGAAGGGTGCTGAAGACAGAAGGGTAGTGAAGACAGAAGGGTACTGTAGACAGAAGGGTAGTGAAGACAGAAGGGTACTGTAGACAGAAGGGTAGTTAAGACAGAAGGGTACTGTAGACAGAAGGGTAGTGAAGACAGAAGGGTACTGTAGACAGAAGGGTAGTTAAGACAGAAGGGTACTGTAGACAGAAGGGTAGTGAAGACAGAAGGGTACTGTAGACAGAAGGTACTAAAGACCGAAGGTACTGTAGACAGAAGGTACTAAAGACCGAAGGTACTGTAGACAGAAGGGTAGTAAAGACAGAAGGGTAGTGAAGACAGAAGGGTAGTGAAGACAGAAGGGTAGTGAAGACAGAAGGGTACTGAAGACAGAAGGGTACTGTAGACAGAAGGGTACTGTAGACAGAAGGGTAGTGAAGACAGAAGGGTACTGTAGACAGAAGGGTAGTTAAGACAGAAGGGTACTGTAGACAGAACGGTAGTGAAGACAGAAGGGTACTGTAGACAGAAGGGTAGTTAAGACAGAAGGGTACTGTAGACAGAAGGGTAGTGAAGACAGAAGGGTACTGTAGACAGAAGGTACTAAAGACCGAAGGTACTGTAGACAGAAGGTACTAAAGACCGAAGGTACTGTAGACAGAAGGTACTAAAGACCGAAGGTACTGTAGACAGAAGGGTAGTGAAGACAGAAGGGTAGTGAAGACAGAAGGGTAGTGAAGACAGAAGGGTAGTGAAGACAGAAGGGTACTGTAGACAGAAGGGTACTGAAGACAGAAGGGTACTGTAGACAGAAGGGTACTGAAGACAGAAGGGTACTGTAGACAGAAGGGTACTGAAGACAGAAGGGTAGTGAAGACAGAAGGGTACTGAAGACAGAAGGGTACTGAAGACAGAAGGGTACTGTAGACAGAAGGGTACTGAAGACAGAAGGGTAGTGAAGACAGAAGGGTACAGAAGAAAGAAGGGTACTAAAGACAGAAGGGTAGTGAAGACAGAAGGGTACTGTAGACAGAAGGGTAGTGAAGACAGAAGGGTACTGAAGACAGAAGGGTACTGAAGACAGAAGGGTACTGAAGACAGAAGGGTAGTGAAGACAGAAGGGTACTGAAGACAGAAGGGTAGTGAAGACAGAAGGGTACTGTAGACAGAAGGGTAGTTAAGACAGAAGGGTACTGTAGACAGAAGGGTAGTGAAGACAGAAGGGTACTGTAGACAGAAGGGTACTGTAGACAAAAGGTACTAAAGACCGAAGGTACTGAAGACAGAAGGGTAGTGAAGACAGAAGGGTACTGTAGACAGAAGGGTAGTTAAGACAGAAGGGTACTGTAGACAGAAGGGTAGTGAAGACAGAAGGGTACTGTAGACAGAAGGGTACTGAAGACAGAAGGGTAGTGAAGACAGAAGGGTACTGAAGACAGAAGGGTACTGTAGACAGAAGGGTACTGTAGACAGAAGGGTACTGAAGACAGAAGGGTACTGAAGACAGAAGGGTACTGAAGACAGAAGGGTACTGAAGACAGAAGGGTACTGTAGACAGAAGGGTACTGTAGACAGAAGGGTACTGAAGACAGAAGGGTACTGAAGACAGAAGGGTACTGAAGACAGAAGCGTACTAAAGACAGAAGGGTACTAAAGACAGAAGGGTACTGTAGACAGAAGGGTACTGTAGACAGAAGGGTACTGAAGACAGAAGGGTACTAAAGACAGAAGGGTACTGAAGACAGAAGGGTACTGAAGACAGAAGGGTACTGAAGACAGAGGGGTACTGTAGACAGAAGGGTACTGAAGACAGAAGGGTACTGAAGACAGAAGGGTACTGAAGACAGAAGGGTACTGAAGACAGAAGGGTACTGTAGACAGAAGGGTACTGTAGACAGAGGGGTACTGTAGACAGAAGGGTACTGAAGACAGAAGGGTACTGAAGACAGAAGGGTACTGAAGACAGAAGGGTACTGAAGACAGAAGGGTACTGAAGACAGAAGGGTACTGTAAACAGAAGGGTACTGTAGACAGAAGGGTACTGAAGACAGAAGGGTACTAAAGACAGAAGGGTACTGTAGACAGAAGGGTACTGAAGACAGAAGGGTACTGAAGACAGAAGGGTACTAAAGACAGAAGGGTACTGAAGACAGATGGGTACTAAAGACAGAAGGGTACTAAAGACAGAAGGGTACTAAAGACAGAAGGGTACTGAAGACAGAAGGGTACTGAAGACAGATGGGTACTAAAGACAGAAGGGTACTAAAGACAGAAGGGTACTGAAGACAGAAGAGTCCTGAAGACAGATGGGTACTAAAGACAGAAGGGTACTAAAGACAGAAGGGTACTGTAGACAGAAGGGTACTGAAGACAGAAGGGTACTGAAGACAGAAGGGTACTAAAGACAGAAGGGTACTGAAGACAGATGGGTACTAAAGACAGAAGGGTACTAAAGACAGAAGGGTACTGAAGACAGAAGGGTACTGAAGACAGAAGGGTACTGTAGACAGAAGGGTACTGAAGACAGAAGGTACTGAAGGCAGAAGGGTACTAAAGACAGAAGGTACTAAAGACAGAAGGGTACTGTAGACAGAAGGGTACTGAAGACAGAAGGGTACTGAAGACAGAAGGGTACTGTAGACAGAAGGGTACTGAAGACAGATGGGTACTGTAGACAGAAGGGTACTGAAGACAGAAGGGTACTAAAGACAGAAGGGTACTAAAGACAGAAGGGTACTGAAGACAGAAGGGTACTGTAGACAGAAGGGTACTGAAGACAGAAGGGTACTAAAGACAGAAGGGTACTAAAGACAGAAGGGTACTGAAGACAGAAGGGTACTGTAGACAGAAGGGTAGTTAAGACAGAAGGGTACTGTAGACAGAAGGGTAGTGAAGACAGAAGGGTACTGTAGACAGAAGGGTAGTTAAGACAGAAGGGTACTGTAGACAGAAGGGTAGTGAAGACAGAAGGGTACTGTAGACAGAAGGTACTAAAGACCGAAGGTACTGTAGACAGAAGGTACTAAAGACCGAAGGTACTGTAGACAGAAGGGTAGTGAAGACAGAAGGGTAGTGAAGACAGAAGGGTAGTGAAGACAGAAGGGTAGTGAAGACAGAAGGGTAGTGAAGACAGAAGGGTACTGTAGACAGAAGGGTACTGTAGACAGAAGGGTAGTGAAGACAGAAGGGTACTGTAGACAGAAGGGTAGTTAAGACAGAAGGGTACTGTAGACAGAACGGTAGTGAAGACAGAAGGGTACTGTAGACAGAAGGGTAGTTAAGACAGAAGGGTACTGTAGACAGAAGGGTAGTGAAGACAGAAGGGTACTGTAGACAGAAGGTACTAAAGACCGAAGGTACTGTAGACAGAAGGTACTAAAGACCGAAGGTACTGTAGACAGAAGGTACTAAAGACCGAAGGTACTGTAGACAGAAGGGTAGTGAAGACAGAAGGGTAGTGAAGACAGAAGGGTAGTGAAGACAGAAGGGTAGTGAAGACAGAAGGGTACTGTAGACAGAAGGGTACTGAAGACAGAAGGGTACTGTAGACAGAAGGGTACTGAAGACAGAAGGGTACTGTAGACAGAAGGGTACTGAAGACAGAAGGGTAGTGAAGACAGAAGGGTAGTGAAGCCAGAAGGGTACTGAAGACAGAAGGGTACTGAAGACAGAAGGGTACTAAAGACAGAAGGGTAGTGAAGACAGAAGGGTACTGAAGACAGAAGGGTACTGAAGACAGAAGGGTACTGTAGACAGAAGGGTACTGAAGACAGAAGGGTAGTGAAGACAGAAGGGTACAGAAGAAAGAAGGGTACTAAAGACAGAAGGGTAGTGAAGACAGAAGGGTACTGTAGACAGAAGGGTAGTGAAGACAGAAGGGTACTGAAGACAGAAGGGTACTGAAGACAGAAGGGTACTGAAGACAGAAGGGTAGTGAAGACAGAAGGGTACTGAAGACAGAAGGGTAGTGAAGACAGAAGGGTACTGTAGACAGAAGGGTAGTTAAGACAGAAGGGTACTGTAGACAGAAGGGTAGTGAAGACAGAAGGGTACTGTAGACAGAAGGGTACTGTAGACAAAAGGTACTAAAGACCGAAGGTACTGAAGACAGAAGGGTAGTGAAGACAGAAGGGTACTGTAGACAGAAGGGTAGTTAAGACAGAAGGGTACTGTAGACAGAAGGGTAGTGAAGACAGAAGGGTACTGTAGACAGAAGGGTACTGAAGACAGAAGGGTAGTGAAGACAGAAGGGTACTGAAGACAGAAGGGTACTGTAGACAGAAGGGTACTGTAGACAGAAGGGTACTGAAGACAGAAGGGTACTGAAGACAGAAGGGTACTGAAGACAGAAGGGTACTGAAGACAGAAGGGTACTGTAGACAGAAGGGTACTGTAGACAGAAGGGTACTGAAGACAGAAGGGTACTGAAGACAGAAGGGTACTGAAGACAGAAGCGTACTAAAGACAGAAGGGTACTAAAGACAGAAGGGTACTGTAGACAGAAGGGTACTGAAGACAGAAGGGTACTAAAGACAGAAGGGTACTGAAGACAGAAGGGTACTGAAGACAGAAGGGTACTGAAGACAGAGGGGTACTGTAGACAGAAGGGTACTGAAGACAGAAGGGTACTGAAGACAGAAGGGTACTGAAGACAGAAGGGTACTGAAGACAGAAGGGTACTGTAGACAGAAGGGTACTGTAGACAGAGGGGTACTGTAGACAGAAGGGTACTGAAGACAGAAGGGTACTGAAGACAGAAGGGTACTGAAGACAGAAGGGTACTGAAGACAGAAGGGTACTGAAGACAGAAGGGTACTGTAAACAGAAGGGTACTGTAGACAGAAGGGTACTAAAGACAGAAGGGTACTAAAGACAGAAGGGTACTGAAGACAGAAGGGTACTGAAGACAGAAGGGTACTGTAGACAGAAGGGTACTGAAGACAGAAGGTACTGAAGGCAGAAGGGTACTAAAGACAGAAGGTACTAAAGACAGAAGGGTACTGTAGACAGAAGGGTACTGAAGACAGAAGGGTACTGAAGACAGAAGGGTACTGTAGACAGAAGGGTACTGTAGACAGAAGGGTACTGAAGACAGATGGGTACTGTAGACAGAAGGGTACTGAAGACAGAAGGGTACTAAAGACAGAAGGGTACTAAAGACAGAAGGGTACTGAAGACAGAAGGGTACTGTAGACAGAAGGGTACTGAAGACAGAAGGGTACTAAAGACAGAAGGGTACTAAAGACAGAAGGGTACTGAAGACAGAAGGGTACTGTAGACAGAAGGGTAGTTAAGACAGAAGGGTACTGTAGACAGAAGGGTAGTGAAGACAGAAGGGTACTGTAGACAGAAGGGTAGTTAAGACAGAAGGGTACTGTAGACAGAAGGGTAGTGAAGACAGAAGGGTACTGTAGACAGAAGGTACTAAAGACCGAAGGTACTGTAGACAGAAGGTACTAAAGACCGAAGGTACTGTAGACAGAAGGGTAGTGAAGACAGAAGGGTAGTGAAGACAGAAGGGTAGTGAAGACAGAAGGGTAGTGAAGACAGAAGGGTAGTGAAGACAGAAGGGTACTGTAGACAGAAGGGTACTGTAGACAGAAGGGTAGTGAAGACAGAAGGGTACTGTAGACAGAAGGGTAGTTAAGACAGAAGGGTACTGTAGACAGAACGGTAGTGAAGACAGAAGGGTACTGTAGACAGAAGGGTAGTTAAGACAGAAGGGTACTGTAGACAGAAGGGTAGTGAAGACAGAAGGGTACTGTAGACAGAAGGTACTAAAGACCGAATGTACTGTAGACAGAAGGTACTAAAGACCGAAGGTACTGTAGACAGAAGGTACTAAAGACCGAAGGTACTGTAGACAGAAGGGTAGTGAAGACAGAAGGGTAGTGAAGACAGAAGGGTAGTGAAGACAGAAGGGTAGTGAAGACAGAAGGGTACTGTAGACAGAAGGGTACTGAAGACAGAAGGGTACTGTAGACAGAAGGGTACTGAAGACAGAAGGGTACTGTAGACAGAAGGGTACTGAAGACAGAAGGGTAGTGAAGACAGAAGGGTAGTGAAGCCAGAAGGGTACTGAAGACAGAAGGGTACTGAAGACAGAAGGGTACTAAAGACAGAAGGGTAGTGAAGACAGAAGGGTACTGAAGACAGAAGGGTACTGAAGACAGAAGGGTACTGTAGACAGAAGGGTACTGAAGACAGAAGGGTAGTGAAGACAGAAGGGTACAGAAGAAAGAAGGGTACTAAAGACAGAAGGGTAGTGAAGACAGAAGGGTACTGTAGACAGAAGGGTAGTGAAGACAGAAGGGTACTGAAGACAGAAGGGTACTGAAGACAGAAGGGTACTGAAGACAGAAGGGTAGTGAAGACAGAAGGGTACTGAAGACAGAAGGGTAGTGAAGACAGAAGGGTACTGTAGACAGAAGGGTAGTTAAGACAGAAGGGTACTGTAGACAGAAGGGTAGTGAAGACAGAAGGGTACTGTAGACAGAAGGGTACTGTAGACAAAAGGTACTAAAGACCGAAGGTACTGAAGACAGAAGGGTAGTGAAGACAGAAGGGTACTGTAGACAGAAGGGTAGTTAAGACAGAAGGGTACTGTAGACAGAAGGGTAGTGAAGACAGAAGGGTACTGTAGACAGAAGGGTACTGAAGACAGAAGGGTAGTGAAGACAGAAGGGTACTGAAGACAGAAGGGTACTGTAGACAGAAGGGTACTGTAGACAGAAGGGTACTGAAGACAGAAGGGTACTGAAGACAGAAGGGTACTGAAGACAGAAGGGTACTGAAGACAGAAGGGTACTGTAGACAGAAGGGTACTGTAGACAGAAGGGTACTGAAGACAGAAGGGTACTGAAGACAGAAGGGTACTGAAGACAGAAGCGTACTAAAGACAGAAGGGTACTAAAGACAGAAGGGTACTGTAGACAGAAGGGTACTGAAGACAGAAGGGTACTAAAGACAGAAGGGTACTGAAGACAGAAGGGTACTGAAGACAGAAGGGTACTGAAGACAGAGGGGTACTGTAGACAGAAGGGTACTGAAGACAGAAGGGTACTGAAGACAGAAGGGTACTGAAGACAGAAGGGTACTGAAGACAGAAGGGTACTGTAGACAGAAGGGTACTGTAGACAGAGGGGTACTGTAGACAGAAGGGTACTGAAGACAGAAGGGTACTGAAGACAGAAGGGTACTGAAGACAGAAGGGTACTGAAGACAGAAGGGTACTGAAGACAGAAGGGTACTGTAAACAGAAGGGTACTGTAGACAGAAGGGTACTGAAGACAGAAGGGTACTAAAGACAGAAGGGTACTGAAGACAGAAGAGTCCTGAAGACAGATGGGTACTAAAGACAGAAGGGTACTAAAGACAGAAGGGTACTGTAGACAGAAGGGTACTGAAGACAGAAGGGTACTGAAGACAGAAGGGTACTAAAGACAGAAGGGTACTGAAGACAGATGGGTACTAAAGACAGAAGGGTACTAAAGACAGAAGGGTACTGAAGACAGAAGGGTACTGTAGACAGAAGGGTACTGAAGACAGAAGGTACTGAAGGCAGAAGGGTACTAAAGACAGAAGGTACTAAAGACAGAAGGGTACTGTAGACAGAAGGGTACTGAAGACAGAAGGGTACTGAAGACAGAAGGGTACTGTAGACAGAAGGGTACTGTAGACAGAAGGGTACTGAAGACAGATGGGTACTGTAGACAGAAGGGTACTGAAGACAGAAGGGTACTAAAGACAGAAGGGTACTAAAGACAGAAGGGTACTGAAGACAGAAGGGTACTGTAGACAGAAGGGTACTGAAGACAGAAGGGTACTAAAGACAGAAGGGTACTAAAGACAGAAGGGTACTGAAGACAGAAGGGTACTGAAGACAGAAGGGTACTGTAGACAGAAGGGTACTGAAGACAGAAGGGTACTGAAGACAGAAGGGTACTGTAGACAGAAGGGTACTGTAGACAGAAGGGTACTGAAGACAAATGGGTACTAAAGACAGAAGGGTACTGTAGACAGAAGGGTACTGAAGACAGAACGGTACTGAAGACAGAAGGGTACTGAAGACAGAAGGGTACTAAAGACAGAAGAGTACTAAAGACAGAAGGGTACTGAAGACAGAAGGGTACTGTAGACAGAAGGGTACTGAAGACAGAAGGGTACTAAAGACAGAAGGGTACTAAAGACAGAAGGGTACTGAAGACAGAAGGGTACTGTAGACAGAAGGGTAGTGAAGACAGAAGGGTAGTGAAGACAGAAGGGTAGTGAAGACAGAAGGGTACTGAAGACAGAAGGGTACTAAAGACAGAAGGGTACTAAAGACAGAAGGGTACTAAAGACAGAAGGGTACTAAAGACAGAAGGGTACTAAAGACAGAAGGGTACTAAAGACAGAAGGGTACTGAAGACAGAAGGGTACTGAAGACAGAAGGATAGTGAAGACAGAAGGGTACTGTAGACAGAAGGGTAGTGAAGACAGAAGGGTACTAAAGACAGAAGGGTACTAAAGACAGAAGGGTACTAAAGACAGAAGGATACTGAAGACAGAAGGGTACTGTAGACAGAAGGGTACTGAAGACAGAAGGGTACTGAAGACAGAAGGGTACTAAAGACAGAAGGGTACTAAAGACAGAAGGGTACTAAAGACAGAAGGGTACTAAAGACAGAAGGGTACTAAAGACAGAAGGGTATCAAAGACAGAAGGGTACTAAAGACAGAAGGGTGCTGAAGACAGAAGGGTAGTGAAGACAGAAGGGTACTGTAGACAGAAGGGTAGTGAAGACAGAAGGGTACTGTAGACAGAAGGGTAGTTAAGACAGAAGGGTACTGTAGACAGAAGGGTAGTGAAGACAGAAGGGTACTGTAGACAGAAGGGTAGTTAAGACAGAAGGGTACTGTAGACAGAAGGGTAGTGAAGACAGAAGGGTACTGTAGACAGAAGGTACTAAAGACCGAAGGTACTGTAGACAGAAGGTACTAAAGACCGAAGGTACTGTAGACAGAAGGGTAGTAAAGACAGAAGGGTAGTGAAGACAGAAGGGTAGTGAAGACAGAAGGGTAGTGAAGACAGAAGGGTACTGAAGACAGAAGGGTACTGTAGACAGAAGGGTACTGTAGACAGAAGGGTAGTGAAGACAGAAGGGTACTGTAGACAGAAGGGTAGTTAAGACAGAAGGGTACTGTAGACAGAACGGTAGTGAAGACAGAAGGGTACTGTAGACAGAAGGGTAGTTAAGACAGAAGGGTACTGTAGACAGAAGGGTAGTGAAGACAGAAGGGTACTGTAGACAGAAGGTACTAAAGACCGAAGGTACTGTAGACAGAAGGTACTAAAGACCGAAGGTACTGTAGACAGAAGGTACTAAAGACCGAAGGTACTGTAGACAGAAGGGTAGTGAAGACAGAAGGGTAGTGAAGACAGAAGGGTAGTGAAGACAGAAGGGTAGTGAAGACAGAAGGGTACTGTAGACAGAAGGGTACTGAAGACAGAAGGGTACTGTAGACAGAAGGGTACTGAAGACAGAAGGGTACTGTAGACAGAAGGGTACTGAAGACAGAAGGGTAGTGAAGACAGAAGGGTAGTGAAGCCAGAAGGGTACTGAAGACAGAAGGGTACTGAAGACAGAAGGGTACTAAAGACAGAAGGGTAGTGAAGACAGAAGGGTACTGAAGACAGAAGGGTACTGAAGACAGAAGGGTACTGTAGACAGAAGGGTACTGAAGACAGAAGGGTACTGTAGACAGAAGGGTACTGAAGACAGAAGGGTAGTGAAGACAGAAGGGTAGTGAAGCCAGAAGGGTACTGAAGACAGAAGGGTACTGAAGACAGAAGGGTACTAAAGACAGAAGGGTAGTGAAGACAGAAGGGTACTGAAGACAGAAGGGTACTGAAGACAGAAGGGTACTGTAGACAGAAGGGTACTGAAGACAGAAGGGTAGTGAAGACAGAAGGGTACAGAAGAAAGAAGGGTACTAAAGACAGAAGGGTAGTGAAGACAGAAGGGTACTGTAGACAGAAGGGTAGTGAAGACAGAAGGGTACTGAAGACAGAAGGGTACTGAAGACAGAAGGGTACTGAAGACAGAAGGGTAGTGAAGACAGAAGGGTACTGAAGACAGAAGGGTAGTGAAGACAGAAGGGTACTGTAGACAGAAGGGTAGTTAAGACAGAAGGGTACTGTAGACAGAAGGGTAGTGAAGACAGAAGGGTACTGTAGACAGAAGGGTACTGTAGACAAAAGGTACTAAAGACCGAAGGTACTGAAGACAGAAGGGTAGTGAAGACAGAAGGGTACTGTAGACAGAAGGGTAGTTAAGACAGAAGGGTACTGTAGACAGAAGGGTAGTGAAGACAGAAGGGTACTGTAGACAGAAGGGTACTGAAGACAGAAGGGTAGTGAAGACAGAAGGGTACTGAAGACAGAAGGGTACTGTAGACAGAAGGGTACTGTAGACAGAAGGGTACTGAAGACAGAAGGGTACTGAAGACAGAAGGGTACTGAAGACAGAAGGGTACTGAAGACAGAAGGGTACTGTAGACAGAAGGGTACTGTAGACAGAAGGGTACTGAAGACAGAAGGGTACTGAAGACAGAAGGGTACTGAAGACAGAAGCGTACTAAAGACAGAAGGGTACTAAAGACAGAAGGGTACTGTAGACAGAAGGGTACTGAAGACAGAAGGGTACTAAAGACAGAAGGGTACTGAAGACAGAAGGGTACTGAAGACAGAAGGGTACTGAAGACAGAGGGGTACTGTAGACAGAAGGGTACTGAAGACAGAAGGGTACTGAAGACAGAAGGGTACTGAAGACAGAAGGGTACTGAAGACAGAAGGGTACTGTAGACAGAAGGGTACTGTAGACAGAGGGGTACTGTAGACAGAAGGGTACTGAAGACAGAAGGGTACTGAAGACAGAAGGGTACTGAAGACAGAAGGGTACTGAAGACAGAAGGGTACTGAAGACAGAAGGGTACTGTAAACAGAAGGGTACTGTAGACAGAAGGGTACTGAAGACAGAAGGGTACTAAAGACAGAAGGGTACTGAAGACAGAAGAGTCCTGAAGACAGATGGGTACTAAAGACAGAAGGGTACTAAAGACAGAAGGGTACTGTAGACAGAAGGGTACTGAAGACAGAAGGGTACTGAAGACAGAAGGGTACTAAAGACAGAAGGGTACTGAAGACAGATGGGTACTAAAGACAGAAGGGTACTAAAGACAGAAGGGTACTGAAGACAGAAGGGTACTGTAGACAGAAGGGTACTGAAGACAGAAGGTACTGAAGGCAGAAGGGTACTAAAGACAGAAGGTACTAAAGACAGAAGGGTACTGTAGACAGAAGGGTACTGAAGACAGAAGGGTACTGAAGACAGAAGGGTACTGTAGACAGAAGGGTACTGTAGACAGAAGGGTACTGAAGACAGATGGGTACTGTAGACAGAAGGGTACTGAAGACAGAAGGGTACTAAAGACAGAAGGGTACTAAAGACAGAAGGGTACTGAAGACAGAAGGGTACTGTAGACAGAAGGGTACTGAAGACAGAAGGGTACTAAAGACAGAAGGGTACTAAAGACAGAAGGGTACTGAAGACAGAAGGGTACTGAAGACAGAAGGGTACTGTAGACAGAAGGGTACTGAAGACAGAAGGGTACTGAAGACAGAAGGGTACTGTAGACAGAAGGGTACTGTAGACAGAAGGGTACTGAAGACAAATGGGTACTAAAGACAGAAGGGTACTGTAGACAGAAGGGTACTGAAGACAGAACGGTACTGAAGACAGAAGGGTACTGAAGACAGAAGGGTACTAAAGACAGAAGAGTACTAAAGACAGAAGGGTACTGAAGACAGAAGGGTACTGTAGACAGAAGGGTACTGAAGACAGAAGGGTACTAAAGACAGAAGGGTACTAAAGACAGAAGGGTACTGAAGACAGAAGGGTACTGTAGACAGAAGGGTAGTGAAGACAGAAGGGTAGTGAAGACAGAAGGGTAGTGAAGACAGAAGGGTACTGAAGACAGAAGGGTACTAAAGACAGAAGGGTACTAAAGACAGAAGGGTACTAAAGACAGAAGGGTACTAAAGACAGAAGGGTACTAAAGACAGAAGGGTACTAAAGACAGAAGGGTACTGAAGACAGAAGGGTACTGAAGACAGAAGGATAGTGAAGACAGAAGGGTACTGTAGACAGAAGGGTAGTGAAGACAGAAGGGTACTAAAGACAGAAGGGTACTAAAGACAGAAGGGTACTAAAGACAGAAGGATACTGAAGACAGAAGGGTACTGTAGACAGAAGGGTACTGAAGACAGAAGGGTACTGAAGACAGAAGGGTACTAAAGACAGAAGGGTACTAAAGACAGAAGGGTACTAAAGACAGAAGGGTACTAAAGACAGAAGGGTACTAAAGACAGAAGGGTATCAAAGACAGAAGGGTACTAAAGACAGAAGGGTGCTGAAGACAGAAGGGTAGTGAAGACAGAAGGGTACTGTAGACAGAAGGGTAGTGAAGACAGAAGGGTACTGTAGACAGAAGGGTAGTTAAGACAGAAGGGTACTGTAGACAGAAGGGTAGTGAAGACAGAAGGGTACTGTAGACAGAAGGGTAGTTAAGACAGAAGGGTACTGTAGACAGAAGGGTAGTGAAGACAGAAGGGTACTGTAGACAGAAGGTACTAAAGACCGAAGGTACTGTAGACAGAAGGTACTAAAGACCGAAGGTACTGTAGACAGAAGGGTAGTAAAGACAGAAGGGTAGTGAAGACAGAAGGGTAGTGAAGACAGAAGGGTAGTGAAGACAGAAGGGTACTGAAGACAGAAGGGTACTGTAGACAGAAGGGTACTGTAGACAGAAGGGTAGTGAAGACAGAAGGGTACTGTAGACAGAAGGGTAGTTAAGACAGAAGGGTACTGTAGACAGAACGGTAGTGAAGACAGAAGGGTACTGTAGACAGAAGGGTAGTTAAGACAGAAGGGTACTGTAGACAGAAGGGTAGTGAAGACAGAAGGGTACTGTAGACAGAAGGTACTAAAGACCGAAGGTACTGTAGACAGAAGGTACTAAAGACCGAAGGTACTGTAGACAGAAGGTACTAAAGACCGAAGGTACTGTAGACAGAAGGGTAGTGAAGACAGAAGGGTAGTGAAGACAGAAGGGTAGTGAAGACAGAAGGGTAGTGAAGACAGAAGGGTACTGTAGACAGAAGGGTACTGAAGACAGAAGGGTACTGTAGACAGAAGGGTACTGAAGACAGAAGGGTACTGTAGACAGAAGGGTACTGAAGACAGAAGGGTAGTGAAGACAGAAGGGTAGTGAAGCCAGAAGGGTACTGAAGACAGAAGGGTACTGAAGACAGAAGGGTACTAAAGACAGAAGGGTAGTGAAGACAGAAGGGTACTGAAGACAGAAGGGTACTGAAGACAGAAGGGTACTGTAGACAGAAGGGTACTGAAGACAGAAGGGTAGTGAAGACAGAAGGGTACAGAAGAAAGAAGGGTACTAAAGACAGAAGGGTAGTGAAGACAGAAGGGTACTGTAGACAGAAGGGTAGTGAAGACAGAAGGGTACTGAAGACAGAAGGGTACTGAAGACAGAAGGGTACTGAAGACAGAAGGGTAGTGAAGACAGAAGGGTACTGAAGACAGAAGGGTAGTGAAGACAGAAGGGTACTGTAGACAGAAGGGTAGTTAAGACAGAAGGGTACTGTAGACAGAAGGGTAGTGAAGACAGAAGGGTACTGTAGACAGAAGGGTACTGTAGACAAAAGGTACTAAAGACCGAAGGTACTGAAGACAGAAGGGTAGTGAAGACAGAAGGGTACTGTAGACAGAAGGGTAGTTAAGACAGAAGGGTACTGTAGACAGAAGGGTAGTGAAGACAGAAGGGTACTGTAGACAGAAGGGTACTGAAGACAGAAGGGTAGTGAAGACAGAAGGGTACTGAAGACAGAAGGGTACTGTAGACAGAAGGGTACTGTAGACAGAAGGGTACTGAAGACAGAAGGGTACTGAAGACAGAAGGGTACTGAAGACAGAAGGGTACTGAAGACAGAAGGGTACTGTAGACAGAAGGGTACTGTAGACAGAAGGGTACTGAAGACAGAAGGGTACTGAAGACAGAAGGGTACTGAAGACAGAAGCGTACTAAAGACAGAAGGGTACTAAAGACAGAAGGGTACTGTAGACAGAAGGGTACTGTAGACAGAAGGGTACTGAAGACAGAAGGGTACTAAAGACAGAAGGGTACTGAAGACAGAAGGGTACTGAAGACAGAAGGGTACTGAAGACAGAGGGGTACTGTAGACAGAAGGGTACTGAAGACAGAAGGGTACTGAAGACAGAAGGGTACTGAAGACAGAAGGGTACTGAAGACAGAAGGGTACTGTAGACAGAAGGGTACTGTAGACAGAGGGGTACTGTAGACAGAAGGGTACTGAAGACAGAAGGGTACTGAAGACAGAAGGGTACTGAAGACAGAAGGGTACTGAAGACAGAAGGGTACTGAAGACAGAAGGGTACTGTAAACAGAAGGGTACTGTAGACAGAAGGGTACTGAAGACAGAAGGGTACTAAAGACAGAAGGGTACTGTAGACAGAAGGGTACTGAAGACAGAAGGGTACTGAAGACAGAAGGGTACTAAAGACAGAAGGGTACTGAACACAGATGGGTACTAAAGACAGAAGGGTACTAAAGACAGAAGGGTACTAAAGACAGAAGGGTACTGAAGACAGAAGGGTACTGAAGACAGATGGGTACTAAAGACAGAAGGGTACTAAAGACAGAAGGGTACTGAAGACAGAAGAGTCCTGAAGACAGATGGGTACTAAAGACAGAAGGGTACTAAAGACAGAAGGGTACTGTAGACAGAAGGGTACTGAAGACAGAAGGGTACTGAAGACAGAAGGGTACTAAAGACAGAAGGGTACTGAAGACAGATGGGTACTAAAGACAGAAGGGTACTAAAGACAGAAGGGTACTGAAGACAGAAGGGTACTGAAGACAGAAGGGTACTGTAGACAGAAGGGTACTGAAGACAGAAGGTACTGAAGGCAGAAGGGTACTAAAGACAGAAGGTACTAAAGACAGAAGGGTACTGTAGACAGAAGGGTACTGAAGACAGAAGGGTACTGAAGACAGAAGGGTACTGTAGACAGAAGGGTACTGAAGACAGATGGGTACTGTAGACAGAAGGGTACTGAAGACAGAAGGGTACTAAAGACAGAAGGGTACTAAAGACAGAAGGGTACTGAAGACAGAAGGGTACTGTAGACAGAAGGGTACTGAAGACAGAAGGGTACTAAAGACAGAAGGGTACTAAAGACAGAAGGGTACTGAAGACAGAAGGGTACTGTAGACAGAAGGGTAGTTAAGACAGAAGGGTACTGTAGACAGAAGGGTAGTGAAGACAGAAGGGTACTGTAGACAGAAGGGTAGTTAAGACAGAAGGGTACTGTAGACAGAAGGGTAGTGAAGACAGAAGGGTACTGTAGACAGAAGGTACTAAAGACCGAAGGTACTGTAGACAGAAGGTACTAAAGACCGAAGGTACTGTAGACAGAAGGGTAGTGAAGACAGAAGGGTAGTGAAGACAGAAGGGTAGTGAAGACAGAAGGGTAGTGAAGACAGAAGGGTAGTGAAGACAGAAGGGTACTGTAGACAGAAGGGTACTGTAGACAGAAGGGTAGTGAAGACAGAAGGGTACTGTAGACAGAAGGGTAGTTAAGACAGAAGGGTACTGTAGACAGAACGGTAGTGAAGACAGAAGGGTACTGTAGACAGAAGGGTAGTTAAGACAGAAGGGTACTGTAGACAGAAGGGTAGTGAAGACAGAAGGGTACTGTAGACAGAAGGTACTAAAGACCGAAGGTACTGTAGACAGAAGGTACTAAAGACCGAAGGTACTGTAGACAGAAGGTACTAAAGACCGAAGGTACTGTAGACAGAAGGGTAGTGAAGACAGAAGGGTAGTGAAGACAGAAGGGTAGTGAAGACAGAAGGGTAGTGAAGACAGAAGGGTACTGTAGACAGAAGGGTACTGAAGACAGAAGGGTACTGTAGACAGAAGGGTACTGAAGACAGAAGGGTACTGTAGACAGAAGGGTACTGAAGACAGAAGGGTAGTGAAGACAGAAGGGTAGTGAAGCCAGAAGGGTACTGAAGACAGAAGGGTACTGAAGACAGAAGGGTACTAAAGACAGAAGGGTAGTGAAGACAGAAGGGTACTGAAGACAGAAGGGTACTGAAGACAGAAGGGTACTGTAGACAGAAGGGTACTGAAGACAGAAGGGTAGTGAAGACAGAAGGGTACAGAAGAAAGAAGGGTACTAAAGACAGAAGGGTAGTGAAGACAGAAGGGTACTGTAGACAGAAGGGTAGTGAAGACAGAAGGGTACTGAAGACAGAAGGGTACTGAAGACAGAAGGGTACTGAAGACAGAAGGGTAGTGAAGACAGAAGGGTACTGAAGACAGAAGGGTAGTGAAGACAGAAGGGTACTGTAGACAGAAGGGTAGTTAAGACAGAAGGGTACTGTAGACAGAAGGGTAGTGAAGACAGAAGGGTACTGTAGACAGAAGGGTACTGTAGACAAAAGGTACTAAAGACCGAAGGTACTGAAGACAGAAGGGTAGTGAAGACAGAAGGGTACTGTAGACAGAAGGGTAGTTAAGACAGAAGGGTACTGTAGACAGAAGGGTAGTGAAGACAGAAGGGTACTGTAGACAGAAGGGTACTGAAGACAGAAGGGTAGTGAAGACAGAAGGGTACTGAAGACAGAAGGGTACTGTAGACAGAAGGGTACTGTAGACAGAAGGGTACTGAAGACAGAAGGGTACTGAAGACAGAAGGGTACTGAAGACAGAAGGGTACTGAAGACAGAAGGGTACTGTAGACAGAAGGGTACTGTAGACAGAAGGGTACTGAAGACAGAAGGGTACTGAAGACAGAAGGGTACTGAAGACAGAAGCGTACTAAAGACAGAAGGGTACTAAAGACAGAAGGGTACTGTAGACAGAAGGGTACTGAAGACAGAAGGGTACTAAAGACAGAAGGGTACTGAAGACAGAAGGGTACTGAAGACAGAAGGGTACTGAAGACAGAGGGGTACTGTAGACAGAAGGGTACTGAAGACAGAAGGGTACTGAAGACAGAAGGGTACTGAAGACAGAAGGGTACTGAAGACAGAAGGGTACTGTAGACAGAAGGGTACTGTAGACAGAGGGGTACTGTAGACAGAAGGGTACTGAAGACAGAAGGGTACTGAAGACAGAAGGGTACTGAAGACAGAAGGGTACTGAAGACAGAAGGGTACTGAAGACAGAAGGGTACTGTAAACAGAAGGGTACTGTAGACAGAAGGGTACTAAAGACAGAAGGGTACTAAAGACAGAAGGGTACTGAAGACAGAAGGGTACTGAAGACAGAAGGGTACTGTAGACAGAAGGGTACTGAAGACAGAAGGTACTGAAGGCAGAAGGGTACTAAAGACAGAAGGTACTAAAGACAGAAGGGTACTGTAGACAGAAGGGTACTGAAGACAGAAGGGTACTGAAGACAGAAGGGTACTGTAGACAGAAGGGTACTGTAGACAGAAGGGTACTGAAGACAGATGGGTACTGTAGACAGAAGGGTACTGAAGACAGAAGGGTACTAAAGACAGAAGGGTACTAAAGACAGAAGGGTACTGAAGACAGAAGGGTACTGTAGACAGAAGGGTACTGAAGACAGAAGGGTACTAAAGACAGAAGGGTACTAAAGACAGAAGGGTACTGAAGACAGAAGGGTACTGTAGACAGAAGGGTAGTTAAGACAGAAGGGTACTGTAGACAGAAGGGTAGTGAAGACAGAAGGGTACTGTAGACAGAAGGGTAGTTAAGACAGAAGGGTACTGTAGACAGAAGGGTAGTGAAGACAGAAGGGTACTGTAGACAGAAGGTACTAAAGACCGAAGGTACTGTAGACAGAAGGTACTAAAGACCGAAGGTACTGTAGACAGAAGGGTAGTGAAGACAGAAGGGTAGTGAAGACAGAAGGGTAGTGAAGACAGAAGGGTAGTGAAGACAGAAGGGTAGTGAAGACAGAAGGGTACTGTAGACAGAAGGGTACTGTAGACAGAAGGGTAGTGAAGACAGAAGGGTACTGTAGACAGAAGGGTAGTTAAGACAGAAGGGTACTGTAGACAGAACGGTAGTGAAGACAGAAGGGTACTGTAGACAGAAGGGTAGTTAAGACAGAAGGGTACTGTAGACAGAAGGGTAGTGAAGACAGAAGGGTACTGTAGACAGAAGGTACTAAAGACCGAATGTACTGTAGACAGAAGGTACTAAAGACCGAAGGTACTGTAGACAGAAGGTACTAAAGACCGAAGGTACTGTAGACAGAAGGGTAGTGAAGACAGAAGGGTAGTGAAGACAGAAGGGTAGTGAAGACAGAAGGGTAGTGAAGACAGAAGGGTACTGTAGACAGAAGGGTACTGAAGACAGAAGGGTACTGTAGACAGAAGGGTACTGAAGACAGAAGGGTACTGTAGACAGAAGGGTACTGAAGACAGAAGGGTAGTGAAGACAGAAGGGTAGTGAAGCCAGAAGGGTACTGAAGACAGAAGGGTACTGAAGACAGAAGGGTACTAAAGACAGAAGGGTAGTGAAGACAGAAGGGTACTGAAGACAGAAGGGTACTGAAGACAGAAGGGTACTGTAGACAGAAGGGTACTGAAGACAGAAGGGTAGTGAAGACAGAAGGGTACAGAAGAAAGAAGGGTACTAAAGACAGAAGGGTAGTGAAGACAGAAGGGTACTGTAGACAGAAGGGTAGTGAAGACAGAAGGGTACTGAAGACAGAAGGGTACTGAAGACAGAAGGGTACTGAAGACAGAAGGGTAGTGAAGACAGAAGGGTACTGAAGACAGAAGGGTAGTGAAGACAGAAGGGTACTGTAGACAGAAGGGTAGTTAAGACAGAAGGGTACTGTAGACAGAAGGGTAGTGAAGACAGAAGGGTACTGTAGACAGAAGGGTACTGTAGACAAAAGGTACTAAAGACCGAAGGTACTGAAGACAGAAGGGTAGTGAAGACAGAAGGGTACTGTAGACAGAAGGGTAGTTAAGACAGAAGGGTACTGTAGACAGAAGGGTAGTGAAGACAGAAGGGTACTGTAGACAGAAGGGTACTGAAGACAGAAGGGTAGTGAAGACAGAAGGGTACTGAAGACAGAAGGGTACTGTAGACAGAAGGGTACTGTAGACAGAAGGGTACTGAAGACAGAAGGGTACTGAAGACAGAAGGGTACTGAAGACAGAAGGGTACTGAAGACAGAAGGGTACTGTAGACAGAAGGGTACTGTAGACAGAAGGGTACTGAAGACAGAAGGGTACTGAAGACAGAAGGGTACTGAAGACAGAAGCGTACTAAAGACAGAAGGGTACTAAAGACAGAAGGGTACTGTAGACAGAAGGGTACTGAAGACAGAAGGGTACTAAAGACAGAAGGGTACTGAAGACAGAAGGGTACTGAAGACAGAAGGGTACTGAAGACAGAGGGGTACTGTAGACAGAAGGGTACTGAAGACAGAAGGGTACTGAAGACAGAAGGGTACTGAAGACAGAAGGGTACTGAAGACAGAAGGGTACTGTAGACAGAAGGGTACTGTAGACAGAGGGGTACTGTAGACAGAAGGGTACTGAAGACAGAAGGGTACTGAAGACAGAAGGGTACTGAAGACAGAAGGGTACTGAAGACAGAAGGGTACTGAAGACAGAAGGGTACTGTAAACAGAAGGGTACTGTAGACAGAAGGGTACTGAAGACAGAAGGGTACTAAAGACAGAAGGGTACTGTAGACAGAAGGGTACTGAAGACAGAAGGGTACTGAAGACAGAAGGGTACTAAAGACAGAAGGGTACTGAAGACAGATGGGTACTAAAGACAGAAGGGTACTAAAGACAGAAGGGTACTAAAGACAGAAGGGTACTGAAGACAGAAGGGTACTGAAGACAGATGGGTACTAAAGACAGAAGGGTACTAAAGACAGAAGGGTACTGAAGACAGAAGAGTACTGAAGACAGATGGGTACTAAAGACAGAAGGGTACTAAAGACAGAAGGGTACTGTAGACAGAAGGGTACTGAAGACAGAAGGGTACTGAAGACAGAAGGGTACTAAAGACAGAAGGGTACTGAAGACAGATGGGTACTAAAGACAGAAGGGTACTAAAGACAGAAGGGTACTGAAGACAGAAGGGTACTGAAGACAGAAGGGTACTGTAGACAGAAGGGTACTGAAGACAGAAGGTACTGAAGGCAGAAGGGTACTAAAGACAGAAGGTACTAAAGACAGAAGGGTACTGTAGACAGAAGGGTACTGAAGACAGAAGGGTACTGAAGACAGAAGGGTACTGTAGACAGAAGGGTACTGTAGACAGAACGGTACTGAAGACAGAAGGGTACTGAAGACAGAAGGGTACTAAAGACAGAAGAGTACTAAAGACAGAAGGGTACTGAAGACAGAAGGGTACTGTAGACAGAAGGGTACTGAAGACAGAAGGGTACTAAAGACAGAAGGGTACTAAAGACAGAAGGGTACTGAAGACAGAAGGATACTGTAGACAGAAGGGTAGTGAAGACAGAAGGGTAGTGAAGACAGAAGGGTAGTGAAGACAGAAGGGTACTGAAGACAGAAGGGTACTAAAGACAGAAGGGTACTAAAGACAGAAGGGGACTAAAGACAGAAGGGTACTAAAGACAGAAGGGTACTAAAGACAGAAGGGTACTAAAGACAGAAGGGTACTGAAGACAGAAGGGTACTGAAGACAGATGGGTACTAAAGACAGAAGGGTACTAAAGACAGAAGGGTACTGAAGACAGAAGAGTACTGAAGACAGATGGGTACTAAAGACAGAAGGGTACTAAAGACAGAAGGGTACTGTAGACAGAAGGGTACTGAAGACAGAAGGGTACTGAAGACAGAAGGGTACTAAAGACAGAAGGGTACTGAAGACAGATGGGTACTAAAGACAGAAGGGTACTAAAGACAGAAGGGTACTGAAGACAGAAGGGTACTGAAGACAGAAGGGTACTGTAGACAGAAGGGTACTGAAGACAGAAGGTACTGAAGGCAGAAGGGTACTAAAGACAGAAGGTACTAAAGACAGAAGGGTACTGTAGACAGAAGGGTACTGAAGACAGAAGGGTACTGAAGACAGAAGGGTACTGTAGACAGAAGGGTACTGTAGACAGAACGGTACTGAAGACAGAAGGGTACTGAAGACAGAAGGGTACTAAAGACAGAAGAGTACTAAAGACAGAAGGGTACTGAAGACAGAAGGGTACTGTAGACAGAAGGGTACTGAAGACAGAAGGGTACTAAAGACAGAAGGGTACTAAAGACAGAAGGGTACTGAAGACAGAAGGGTACTGTAGACAGAAGGGTAGTGAAGACAGAAGGGTAGTGAAGACAGAAGGGTAGTGAAGACAGAAGGGTACTGAAGACAGAAGGGTACTAAAGACAGAAGGGTACTAAAGACAGAAGGGGACTAAAGACAGAAGGGTACTAAAGACAGAAGGGTACTAAAGACAGAAGGGTACTAAAGACAGAAGGGTACTGAAGACAGAAGGGTACTGAAGACAGAAGGGTACTAAAGACAGAAGGGTACTAAAGACAGAAGGGTACTGAAGACAGAAGGGTACTGTAGACAGAAGGGTACTGAAGACAGAAGGGTACTGAAGACAGAAGGGTACTAAAGACAGAAGGGTACTAAAGACAGAAGGGTACTAAAGACAGAAGGGTACTAAAGACAGAAGGGTACTAAAGACAGAAGGGTATCAAAGACAGAAGGGTACTAAAGACAGAAGGGTGCTGAAGACAGAAGGGTAGTGAAGACAGAAGGGTTCTGTAGACAGAAGGGTAGTGAAGACAGAAGGGTACTAAAGACAGAAGGGTACTAAAGACAGAAGGGTACTAAAGACAGAAGGGTACTGAAGACAGAAGGGTACTGTAGACAGAAGGGTACTGAAGACAGAAGGGTACTGAAGACAGAAGGGTACTAAAGACAGAAGGGTACTAAAGACAGAAGGGTACTAAAGACAGAAGGGTACTAAAGACAGAAGGGTACTAAAGACAGAAGGGTATCAAAGACAGAAGGGTACTAAAGACAGAAGGGTGCTGAAGACAGAAGGGTAGTGAAGACAGAAGGGTACTGTAGACAGAAGGGTAGTGAAGACAGAAGGGTAGTGAAGACAGAAGGGTACTGTAGACAGAAGGGTAGTTAAGACAGAAGGGTACTGTAGACAGAAGGGTAGTGAAGACAGAAGGGTACTGTAGACAGAAGGGTAGTTCAGACAGAAGGGTACTGTAGACAGAAGGGTAGTGAAGACAGAAGGGTACTGTAGACAGAAGGTACTAAAGACCGAAGGTACTGTAGACAGAAGGTACTAAAGACCGAAGGTACTGTAGACAGAAGGGTAGTGAAGACAGAAGGGTAGTGAAGACAGAAGGGTAGTGAAGACAGAAGGGTAGTGAAGACAGAAGGGTACTGAAGACAGAAGGGTACTGTAGACAGAAGGGTACTGTAGACAGAAGGGTAGTGAAGACAGAAGGGTACTGTAGACAGAAGGGTAGTTAAGACAGAAGGGTACTGTAGACAGAACGGTAGTGAAGACAGAAGGGTACTGTAGACAGAAGGGTAGTTAAGACAGAAGGGTACTGTAGACAGAAGGGTAGTGAAGACAGAAGGGTACTGTAGACAGAAGGTATTAAAGACCGAAGGTACTGTAGACAGAAGGTACTAAAGACCGAAGGTACTGTAGACAGAAGGGTAGTGAAGACAGAAGGGTAGTGAAGACAGAAGGGTAGTGAAGACAGAAGGGTAGTGAAGACAGAAGGGTACTGTAGACAGAAGGGTACTGAAGACAGAAGGGTACTGTAGACAGAAGGGTACTGAAGACAGAAGGGTACTGTAGACAGAAGGGTACTGAAGACAGAAGGGTAGTGAAGACAGAAGGGTAGTGAAGCCAGAAGGGTACTGAAGACAGAAGGGTACTGAAGACAGAAGGGTACTAAAGACAGAAGGGTAGTGAAGACAGAAGGGTACTGAAGACAGAAGGGTACTGAAGACAGAAGGGTACTGTAGACAGAAGGGTACTGAAGACAGAAGGGTAGTGAAGACAGAAGGGTACAGAAGAAAGAAGGGTACTAAAGACAGAAGGGTACTAAAGACAGAAGGGTACTAAAGACAGAAGGGTAGTGAAGACAGAAGGGTACTGAAGACAGAAGGGTACTGAAGACAGAAGGGTACTGTAGACAGAAGGGTACTGAAGACAGAAGGGTAGTGAAGACAGAAGGGTACAGAAGAAAGAAGGGTAGTGAAGACAGAAGGGTACTGAAGACAGAAGGGTACTGAAGACAGAAGGGTACTGTAGACAGAAGGGTACTGAAGACAGAAGGGTACTGAAGACAGAAGGGTACTGTAGACAGAAGGGTACTGAAGACAAAGGGTACTAAAGAGAGAAGGGTACTAAAGACAGAAAGGTACTGAAGACAGAAGGGTACTGAAGACAGAAGGGTACTGAAGACAGAAGGGTACTAAAGACCGAAGGTACTGAAGACAGAAGGGTACTGTAGACAGAAGGTACTAAAGACCGAAGGTACTGTAGACAGAAGGGTACTAAAGACCGAAGGTACTGAAGACTGAAGGGTACTGTAGACAGAAGGTACTGTAGACAGAAGGGTAGTGAAGACAGAAGGGTAGTGAAGACAGAAGGGTAGTGAAGACAGAAGGGTACTGTAGACAGAAGGGTACTGAAGACAGAAGGGTAGTGAAGACAGAAGGGTACTGTAGACAGAAGGGTACTGAAGACAGAAGGGTACTGTAGACAGAAGGGTACTGAAGACAGAAGGGTACTGTAGACAGAAGGGTACTGAAGACAGAAGGGTAGTGAAGACAGAAGGGTAGTGAAGACAGAAGGGTACTGAAGACAGAAGGGTACTGAAGACAGAAGGGTACAAAAGACAGAAGGGTACGAAAGACAGAAGGGTACTGAAGACAGAAGGGTAGTGAAGACAGAAGGGTACTGAAGACAGAAGGGTACTAAAGAACGAAGGTACTGTAGACAGAAGGTACTAAAGACCGAAGGTACTGTAGACAGAAGGGTAGTGAAGACAGAAGGGTAGTGAAGACAGAAGGGTAGTGAAGACAGAAGGGTAGTGAAGACAGAAGGGTACTGAAGACAGAAGGGTACTGTAGACAGAAGGGTACTGTAGACAGAAGGGTAGTGAAGACAGAAGGGTACTGTAGACAGAAGGGTAGTTAAGACAGAAGGGTACTGTAGACAGAACGGTAGTTAAGACAGAAGGGTACTGTAGACAGAAGGGTAGTTAAGACAGAAGGGTACTGTAGACAGAAGGGTAGTGAAGACAGAAGGGTACTGTAGACAGAAGGTACTAAAGACCGAAGGTACTGTAGACAGAAGGTACTAAAGACCGAAGGTACTGTAGACAGAAGGGTAGTGAAGACAGAAGGGTAGTGAAGACAGAAGGGTAGTGAAGACAGAAGGGTAGTGAAGACAGAAGGGTACTGTTGACAGAAGGGTACTGAAGACAGAAGGGTACTGTAGACAGAAGGGTACTGAAGACAGAAGGGTACTGTAGACAGAAGGGTACTGAAGACAGAAGGGTAGTGAAGACAGAAGGGTAGTGAAGCCAGAAGGGTACTGAAGACAGAAGGGTACTGAAGACAGAAGGGTACTAAAGACAGAAGGGTAGTGAAGACAGAAGGGTACTGAAGACAGAAGGGTACTGAAGACAGAAGGGTACTGTAGACAGAAGGGTACTGAAGACAGAAGGGTAGTGAAGACAGAAGGGTACAGAAGAAAGAAGGGTACTAAAGACAGAAGGGTACTAAAGACAGAAGGGTACTAAAGACAGAAGGGTAGTGAAGACAGAAGGGTACTGAAGACAGAAGGGTACTGAAGACAGAAGGGTACTGTAGACAGAAGGGTACTGAAGACAGAAGGGTAGTGAAGACAGAAGGGTACAGAAGAAAGAAGGGTAGTGAAGACAGAAGGGTACTGAAGACAGAAGGGTACTGAAGACAGAAGGGTACTGTAGACAGAAGGGTACTGAAGACAGAAGGGTACTGAAGACAGAAGGGTACTGTAGACAGAAGGGTACTGAAGACAGAAGGGTACTAAAGAGAGAAGGGTACTAAAGACAGAAAGGTACTGAAGACAGAAGGGTACTGAAGACAGAAGGGTACTGAAGACAGAAGGGTACTAAAGACCGAAGGTACTGAAGACAGAAGGGTACTGTAGACAGAAGGTACTAAAGACCGAAGGTACTGTAGACAGAAGGGTACTAAAGACCGAAGGTACTGAAGACTGAAGGGTACTGTAGACAGAAGGTACTGTAGACAGAAGGGTAGTGAAGACAGAAGGGTAGTGAAGACAGAAGGGTAGTGAAGACAGAAGGGTACTGTAGACAGAAGGGTACTGAAGACAGAAGGGTAGTGAAGACAGAAGGGTACTGTAGACAGAAGGGTACTGAAGACAGAAGGGTACTGTAGACAGAAGGGTACTGAAGACAGAAGGGTACTGTAGACAGAAGGGTACTGAAGACAGAAGGGTAGTGAAGACAGAAGGGTAGTGAAGACAGAAGGGTACTGAAGACAGAAGGGTACTGAAGACAGAAGGGTACAAAAGACAGAAGGGTACTAAAGACAGAAGGGTACTGAAGACAGAAGGGTAGTGAAGACAGAAGGGTACTGAAGACAGAAGGGTACTAAAGACCGAAGGTACTGAAGACAGAATGGTACTGTAGACAGAAGGGTACTGAAGACAGAAGGGTAGTGAAGACAGAAGGGTACTGAAGACAGAAGGGTACTGAAGACAGAAGGGTACTGAAGACAGAAGGGTACTAAAGACAGAAGGGTACAAAAGACAGAAGGGTACTGAAGACAGAAGTGTACTGAAGACAGAAGGGTACTGTAGACAGAAGGGTACTGAAGACAGAAGGGTACTGTAGACAGAAGGGTACTGAAGACAGAAGTGTAGTGAAGACAGAAGGGTACTGTAGACAGAAGGGTACTGAAGACAGAAGGGTAGTGAAGACAGAAGGGTACTGTAGACAGAAGGGTACTGAAGAAAGAAGGGTACTGTAGACAGAAGGGTACTGAAGACAGAAGGGTACTGTAGACAGAAGGTACTAAAGACCGAAGGTACTGTAGACAGAAGGTACTAAAGACCGAAGGTACTGTAGACAGAAGGGTAGTGAAGACAGAAGGGTAGTGAAGACAGAAGGGTACTGAAGACAGAAGGGTACTGTAGACAGAAGGGTACTGTAGACAGAAGGGTAGTGAAGACAGAAGGGTACTGTAGACAGAAGGGTAGTTAAGACAGAAGGGTACTGTAGACAGAACGGTAGTGAAGACAGAAGGGTACTGTAGACAGAAGGGTAGTTAAGACAGAAGGGTACTGTAGACAGAAGGGTAGTGAAGACAGAAGGGTACTGTAGACAGAAGGTACTAAAGACCGAAGGTACTGTAGACAGACGGTACTAAAGACCGAAGGTACTGTAGACAGAAGGGTAGTGAAGACAGAAGGGTAGTGAAGACAGAAGGGTAGTGAAGACAGAAGGGTAGTGAAGACAGAAGGGTACTGTAGACAGAAGGGTACTGAAGACAGAAGGGTACTGTAGACAGAAGGGTACTGAAGACAGAAGGGTACTGTAGACAGAAGGGTACTGAAGACAGAAGGGTAGTGAAGACAGAAGGGTAGTGAAGCCAGAAGGGTACTGAAGACAGAAGGGTACTGAAGACAGAAGGGTACTAAAGACAGAAGGGTAGTGAAGACAGAAGGGTACTGAAGACAGAAGGGTACTGAAGACAGAAGGGTACTGTAGACAGAAGGGTACTGAAGACAGAAGGGTAGTGAAGACAGAAGGGTACAGAAGAAAGAAGGGTACTAAAGACAGAAGGGTACTAAAGACAGAAGGGTACTAAAGACAGAAGGGTAGTGAAGACAGAAGGGTACTGAAGACAGAAGGGTACTGAAGACAGAAGGGTACTGTAGACAGAAGGGTACTGAAGACAGAAGGGTAGTGAAGACAGAAGGGTACAGAAGAAAGAAGGGTAGTGAATACAGAAGGGTACTGAAGACAGAAGGGTACTGAAGACAGAAGGGTACTGTAGACAGAAGGGTACTGAAGACAGAAGGGTACTGAAGACAGAAGGGTACTGTAGACAGAAGGGTACTGAAGACAGAAGGGTACTAAAGAGAGAAGGGTACTAAAGACAGAAAGGTACTGAAGACAGAAGGGTACTGAAGACAGAAGGGTACTGAAGACAGAAGGGTACTAAAGACCGAAGGTACTGAAGACAGAAGGGTACTGTAGACAGAAGGTACTAAAGACCGAAGGTACTGTAGACAGAAGGGTACTAAAGACCGAAGGTACTGAAGACTGAAGGGTACTGTAGACAGAAGGTACTGTAGACAGAAGGGTAGTGAAGACAGAAGGGTAGTGAAGACAGAAGGGTAGTGAAGACAGAAGGGTACTGTAGACAGAAGGGTACTGAAGACAGAAGGGTAGTGAAGACAGAAGGGTAATGTAGACAGAAGGGTACTGAAGACAGAAGGGTACTGTAGACAGAAGGGTACTGAAGACAGAAGGGTACTGTAGACAGAAGGGTACTGAAGACAGAAGGGTAGTGAAGACAGAAGGGTAGTGAAGACAGAAGGGTACTGAAGACAGAAGGGTACTGAAGACAGAAGGGTACAAAAGACAGAAGGGTACTAAAGACAGAAGGGTACTGAAGACAGAAGGGTAGTGAAGACAGAAGGGTACTGAAGACAGAAGGGTACTAAAGACCGAAGGTACTGTAGACAGAAGGTACTAAAGACCGAAGGTACTGTAGACAGAAGGGTAGTGAAGACAGAAGGGTAGTGAAGACAGAAGGGTAGTGAAGACAGAAGGGTAGTGAAGACAGAAGGGTACTGAAGACAGAAGGGTACTGTAGACAGAAGGGAACTGTAGACAGAAGGGTAGTGAAGACAGAAGGGTACTGTAGACAGAAGGGTAGTTAAGACAGAAGGGTACTGTAGACAGAACGGTAGTGAAGACAGAAGGGTACTGTAGACAGAAGGGTAGTGAAGACAGAAGGGTACTGTAGACAGAAGGGTAGTGAAGACAGAAGGGTACTGTAGACAGAAGGTACTAAAGACCGAAGGTACTGTAGACAGAAGGTACTAAAGACCGAAGGTACTGTAGACAGAAGGGTAGTGAAGACAGAAGGGTAGTGAAGACAGAAGGGTAGTGAAGACAGAAGGGTAGTGAAGACAGAAGGGTACTGTAGACAGAAGGGTACTGAAGACAGAAGGGTACTGTAGACAGAAGGGTACTGAAGACAGAAGGGTACTGTAGACAGAAGGGTACTGAAGACAGAAGGGTAGTGAAGACAGAAGGGTAGTGAAGCCAGAAGGGTACTGAAGACAGAAGGGTACTGAAGACAGAAGGGTACTAAAGACAGAAGGGTAGTGAAGACAGAAGGGTACTGAAGACAGAAGGGTACTGAAGACAGAAGGGTACTGTAGACAGAAGGGTACTGAAGACAGAAGGGTAGTGAAGACAGAAGGGTACAGAAGAAAGAAGGGTACTAAAGACAGAAGGGTACTAAAGACAGAAGGGTACTAAAGACAGAAGGGTAGTGAAGACAGAAGGGTACTGAAGACAGAAGGGTACTGAAGACAGAAGGGTACTGTAGACAGAAGGGTACTGAAGACAGAAGGGTAGTGAAGACAGAAGGGTACAGAAGAAAGAAGGGTAGTGAATACAGAAGGGTACTGAAGACAGAAGGGTACTGAAGACAGAAGGGTACTGTAGACAGAAGGGTACTGAAGACAGAAGGGTACTGAAGACAGAAGGGTACTGTAGACAGAAGGGTACTGAAGACAGAAGGGTACTAAAGAGAGAAGGGTACTAAAGACAGAAAGGTACTGAAGACAGAAGGGTACTGAAGACAGAAGGGTACTGAAGACAGAAGGGTACTAAAGACCGAAGGTACTGAAGACAGAAGGGTACTGTAGACAGAAGGTACTAAAGACCGAAGGTACTGTAGACAGAAGGGTACTAAAGACCGAAGGTACTGAAGACTGAAGGGTACTGTAGACAGAAGGTACTGTAGACAGAAGGGTAGTGAAGACAGAAGGGTAGTGAAGACAGAAGGGTAGTGAAGACAGAAGGGTACTGTAGACAGAAGGGTACTGAAGACAGAAGGGTAGTGAAGACAGAAGGGTAATGTAGACAGAAGGGTACTGAAGACAGAAGGGTACTGTAGACAGAAGGGTACTGAAGACAGAAGGGTACTGTAGACAGAAGGGTACTGAAGACAGAAGGGTAGTGAAGACAGAAGGGTAGTGAAGACAGAAGGGTACTGAAGACAGAAGGGTACTGAAGACAGAAGGGTACAAAAGACAGAAGGGTACTAAAGACAGAAGGGTACTGAAGACAGAAGGGTAGTGAAGACAGAAGGGTACTGAAGACAGAAGGGTACTAAAGACCGAAGGTACTGTAGACAGAAGGTACTAAAGACCGAAGGTACTGTAGACAGAAGGGTAGTGAAGACAGAAGGGTAGTGAAGACAGAAGGGTAGTGAAGACAGAAGGGTAGTGAAGACAGAAGGGTACTGAAGACAGAAGGGTACTGTAGACAGAAGGGAACTGTAGACAGAAGGGTAGTGAAGACAGAAGGGTACTGTAGACAGAAGGGTAGTTAAGACAGAAGGGTACTGTAGACAGAACGGTAGTGAAGACAGAAGGGTACTGTAGACAGAAGGGTAGTGAAGACAGAAGGGTACTGTAGACAGAAGGGTAGTGAAGACAGAAGGGTACTGTAGACAGAAGGTACTAAAGACCGAAGGTACTGTAGACAGAAGGTACTAAAGACCGAAGGTACTGTAGACAGAAGGGTAGTGAAGACAGAAGGGTAGTGAAGACAGAAGGGTAGTGAAGACAGAAGGGTAGTGAAGACAGAAGGGTACTGTAGACAGAAGGGTACTGAAGACAGAAGGGTACTGTAGACAGAAGGGTACTGAAGACAGAAGGGTACTGTAGACAGAAGGGTACTGAAGACAGAAGGGTAGTGAAGACAGAAGGGTAGTGAAGCCAGAAGGGTACTGAAGACAGAAGGGTACTGAAGACAGAAGGGTACTAAAGACAGAAGGGTAGTGAAGACAGAAGGGTACTGAAGACAGAAGGGTACTGAAGACAGAAGGGTACTGTAGACAGAAGGGTACTGAAGACAGAAGGGTAGTGAAGACAGAAGGGTACAGAAGAAAGAAGGGTACTAAAGACAGAAGGGTACTAAAGACAGAAGGGTACTAAAGACAGAAGGGTAGTGAAGACAGAAGGGTACTGAAGACAGAAGGGTACTGAAGACAGAAGGGTACTGTAGACAGAAGGGTACTGAAGACAGAAGGGTAGTGAAGACAGAAGGGTAAAGAAGAAAGAAGGGTAGTGAAGACAGAAGGGTACTGAAGACAGAAGGGTACTGAAGACAGAAGGGTACTGTAGACAGAAGGGTACTGAAGACAGAAGGGTACTGAAGACAGAAGGGTACTGTAGACAGAAGGGTACTGAAGACAGAAGGGTACTAAAGAGAGAAGGGTACTAAAGACAGAAAGGTACTGAAGACAGAAGGGTACTGAAGACAGAAGGGTACTGAAGACAGAAGGGTACTAAAGACCGAAGGTACTGAAGACAGAAGGGTACTGTAGACAGAAGGTACTAAAGACCGAAGGTACTGTAGACAGAAGGGTACTAAAGACCGAAGGTACTGAAGACTGAAGGGTGCTGTAGACAGAAGGTACTGTAGACAGAAGGGTAGTGAAGACAGAAGGGTAGTGAAGACAGAAGGGTAGTGAAGACAGAAGGGTACTGTAGACAGAAGGGTACTGAAGACAGAAGGGTAGTGAAGACAGAAGGGTACTGTAGACAGAAGGGTACTGAAGACAGAAGGGTACTGTAGACAGAAGGGTACTGAAGACAGAAGGGTACTGTAGACAGAAGGGTACTGAAGACAGAAGGGTAGTGAAGACAGAAGGGTAGTGAAGACAGAAGGGTACTGAAGACAGAAGGGTACTGAAGACAGAAGGGTACAAAAGACAGAAGGGTACTAAAGACAGAAGGGTACTGAAGACAGAAGGGTAGTGAAGACAGAAGGGTACTGAAGACAGAAGGGTACTAAAGACCGAAGGTACTGAAGACAGAAGGGTACTGTAGACAGAAGGGTACTGAAGACAGAAGGGTAGTGAAGACAGAAGGGTACTGAAGACAGAAGGGTACTGAAGACAGAAGGGTACTGTAGACAGAAGGGTACTGAAGACAGAAGGGTACTGAAGGCAGAAGGGTACTGAAGACAGAAGGGTACTAAAGACAGAAGGGTACTAAAGACAGAAGGGTACTGAAGACAGAAGGGTACTGAAGACAGAAGGGTACTGTAGACAGAAGGGTACTGAAGACAGAAGGGTACTGTAGACAGAAGGGTACTGAAGACAGAAGTGTAGTGAAGACAGAAGGGTACTGTAGACAGAAGGGTACTGAAGACAGAAGGGTAGTGAAGACAGAAGGGTACTGTAGACAGAAGGGTACTGAAGAAAGAAGGGTACTGTAGACAGAAGGGTACTGAAGACAGAAGGGTACTGTAGACAGAAGGGTACTGAAGACAGAAGGGTAGTGAAGACAGAACGGTAGTGAAGACAGAAGGGTACTGAAGGCAGAAGGGTACTGAAGACAGAAGGGTACAAATGACAGAAGGGTACTAAAGACAGAAGGGTACTGAAGACAGAAGGGTAGTGAAGACAGAAGGGTACTGAAGGCAGAAGGGTACTAAAGACCGAAGGTACTGAAGACAGAAGGGTACTGTAGACAGAAGGGTACTGAAGACAGAAGGGTAGTGAAGACAGAAGGGTACTGAAGACAGAAGGGTACTGAAGACAGAAGGGTACTGAAGACAGAAGGGTAGTGAAGACAGAAGGGTAGTGAAGACAGAAGGGTACTGAAGACAGAAGGGAACTAAAGACAGAAGGGTACTAAAGACAGAAGGGAACTGAAGACAGAAGGGTACTGAAGACAGAAGGGTACTGTAGACAGAAGGGTACTGTAGACAGAGGGGTACTGTAGACAGAAGGGTACTGAAGACAGAAGGGTACTGAAGACAGAAGGGTAGTGAAGACAGAAGGGTACTGAAGACAGAAGGGTACTGAAGACAGAAGGGTACTGTAGACAGAAGGGTACTGAAGACAGAAGGGTACTGAAGACAGAAGGGTACTGTAGACAGAAGGGTACTGAAGACAGAAGGGTACTGAAGACAGAAGGGTACTGAAGACAGAAGGGTACTGTAGACAGATGGGTACTGAAGACAGAAGGGTACTAAAGACAGAAGGGTACTGTAGACAGAAGGGTACTGAAGACAGAAGGGTACTGTAGACAGAAGGGTACTAAAGACAGAAGGGTACTGTAGACAGATGGGTACTAAAGACAGAAGGGTACTAAAGACAGAAGGGTACTGAAGACAGAAGGGTACTGAAGACAGAAGGGTACTGTAGACAGAAGGGTACTGTAGACAGAAGGGTACTGAAGACAGAAGGTACTGAAGACAGAAGGGTACTGAAGACAGAAGGGTACTGTAGACAGATGGGTACTAAAGACAGAAGGGTACTAAAGACAGAAGGGTACTGAAGACAGAAGGGTACTGAAGACAGAAGGGTACTGTAGACAGAAGGGTACTGAAGACAGAAGGTACTGAAGACAGAAGGGTACTAAAGACAGAAGGGTACTAAAGACAGAAGGGTACTGTAGACAGATGGGTACTGAAGACAGAAGGGTATTGAAGACAGAAGGGTACTGTAGACAGAAGGGTACTGTAGACAGAAGGGTACTGAAGACAGATGGGTACTAAAGACAGAAGGGTACTGTAGACAGAAGGGTACTGAAGACAGAAGGGTACTGAAGACAGAAGGGTACTGAAGACAGAAGGGTACTAAAGACAGAAGGGTACTAAAGACAGAAGGGTACTGAAGACAGAAGGGTACTGTAGACAGAAGGGTACTGAAGACAGAAGGGTACTAAAGACAGAAGGGTACTAAAGACAGAAGGGTACTGAAGACAGAAAGGTACTGTAGACAGAAGGGTACTGTAGACAGAAGGGTAGTGAAGACAGAAGGGTAGTGAAGACAGAAGGGTAGTGAAGAGAGAAGGGTACTGAAGACAGAAGGGTACTAAAGACAGAAGGGTACTAAAGACAGAAGGGTACTGAAGACAGAAGGGTACTGAAGACAGAAGGGTAGTGAAGACAGAAGGGTACTAAAGACAGAAGGGTACTAAAGACAGTAGGGTACTAAAGACAGAAGGGTACTAAAGACAGAAGGGTACTAAAGACAGAAGGGTACTGAAGACAGAAGGGTACTGAAGACAGAAGGGTACTGAAGACAGAAGGGTAGTGAAGACAGAAGGGTACTGTAGACAGAAGGGTAGTGAAGACAGAAGGGTACTAAAGACAGAAGGGTACTAAAGACAGAAGGGTACTAAAGACAGAAGGGTACTGAAGACAGTAGGGTACTGTAGACAGAAGGGTACTGAAAACAGAAGGGTACTGTAGACAGAAGGGTACTGAAAACAGAAGGGTACTGAAGACAGAAGGGTTCTAAAGACAGAAGGGTACTAAAGACAGAAGGGTACTAAAGACAGAAGGGTACTAAAGACAGAAGGGTACTAAAGACAGAAGGGTACTAAAGACAGAAGGGTAGTGAAGACAGAAGGGTAGTGAAGACAGAAGGGTACTGTAGACAGAAGGGTAGTGAAGACAGAAGGGTACTGAAGACAGAAGGGCAGTGAAGACAGAAGGGTACTGAAGACAGAAGGGTAGTGAAGACAGAAGGGAACTGAAGACAGAAGGGTAGTGAAGACAGAAGGGTACTGTTGACAGAAGGGTAGTGAAGACAGAAGGGTACTGAAGACAGAAGGGTAGTGAAGACAGAAGGGTACTGTAGACAGAAGGGTAGTGAAGACAGAAGGGTACTGAAGACAGAAGGGTAGTGAAGACAGAAGGGTACTGAAGACAGAAGGGTACTGTAGACAGAAGGGTACTGTAGACAGAAGGGTAGTGAAGACAGAAGGGTACTGTAGACAGAAGGGTAGTTAAGACAGAAGGGTACTGTAGACAGAAGGGTAGTGAAGACAGAAGGGTACTGAAGACAGAAGGGCAGTGAAGACAGAAGGGTACTGAAGACAGAAGGGTAGTGAAGACAGAAGGGAACTGAAGACAGAAGGGTAGTGAAGACAGAAGGGTACTGTTGACAGAAGGGTAGTGAAGACAGAAGGGTACTGAAGACAGAAGGGTAGTGAAGACAGAAGGGTACTGTAGACAGAAGGGTAGTGAAGACAGAAGGGTACTGAAGACAGAAGGGTAGTGAAGACAGAAGGGTACTGAAGACAGAAGGGTACTGTAGACAGAAGGGTACTGTAGACAGAAGGGTAGTGAAGACAGAAGGGTACTGTAGACAGAAGGGTAGTTAAGACAGAAGGGTACTGTAGACAGAAGGGTAGTGAAGACAGAGGGGTACTGTAGACAGAAGGGTAGTTAAGACAGAAGGGTACTATAGACAGAAGGGTAGTGAAGACAGAAGGGTACTGTAGACAGAAGGTACTAAAGACCGAAGGTACTGTAGACAGAAGGTACTAAAGACCGAAGGTACTGTAGACAGAAGGGTAGTGAAGACAGAAGGGTAGTGAAGACAGAAGGGTAGTGAAGACAGAAGGGTAGTGAAGACAGAAGGGCACTGAAGACAGAAGGGTACTGTAGACAGAAGGGTACTGTAGACAGAAGGGTAGTGAAGACAGAAGGGTACTGTAGACAGAAGGGTAGTTAAGACAGAAGGGTACTGTAGACAGAAGGGTAGTGAAGACAGAAGGGTACTGTAGACAGAAGGGTAGTTAAGACAGAAGGGTACTGTAGACAGAAGGGTAGTGAAGACAGAAGGGTACTGTAGACAGAAGGTACTAAAGACCGAAGGTACTGTAGACAGAAGGTACTAAAGACCGAAGGTACTGTAGACAGAAGGGTAGTGAAGACAGAAGGGTAGTGAAGACAGAAGGGTAGTGAAGACAGAAGGGTAGTGAAGACAGAAGGGTAGTGAAGACAGAAGGGTACTGTAGACAGAAGGGTACTGAAGACAGAAGGGTACTGTAGACAGAAGGGTACTGAAGACAGAAGGGTACTGTAGACAGAAGGGTACTGAAGACAGAAGGGTAGTGAAGACAGAAGGGTAGTGAAGACAGAAGGGTACTAAAGACCGAAGGTACTGAAGACAGAAGGGTACTGTAGACAGAAGGTACTAAAGACCGAAGGTACTGTAGACAGAAGGGTAGTGAAGACAGAAGGGTAGTGAAGACAGAAGGGTAGTGAAGACAGAAGGGTACTGTAGACAGAAGGGTACTGAAGACAGAAGGGTAGTGAAGACAGAAGGGTACTGTAGACAGAAGGGTACTGAAGACACAAGGGTACTGAAGACAGAAGGGTACTGTAGACAGAAGGGTACTGAAGAAAGAAGGGTACTAAATACAGAAGGGTACTAAAGACAGAAGGGTACCGAAGACAGAAGGGTACTGAAGACAGAAGGGTATTAAAGACCGAAGGTACTGAAGACAGAAGGGTACTGTAGACAGAAGGTACTAAAGACCGAAGGTACTGTAGACAGAAGGGTAGTGAAGACAGAAGGGTAGTGAAGACAGAATGGTAGTGAAGACAGAAGGGTACTGTAGACAGAAGGGTACTGAAGACAGAAGGGTAGTGAAGACAGAAGGGTACTGTAGACAGAAGGGTACTGAAGACAGAAGGGTACTGTAGACAGAAGGGTACTGAAGACAGAAGGGTACTGTAGACAGAAGGGTACTGAAGACAGAAGGGTAGTGAAGACAGAAGGTTAGTGAAGACAGAAGGGTACTGAAGACAGAAGGGTACTGAAGACAGAAGGGTACTAAAGACAGAAGGGTACTAAAGACAGAAGGGTACTGAAGACAGAAGGGTAGTGAAGACAGAAGGGTACTGAAGACAGAAGGGTACTAAAGACCGAAGGTACTGAAGACAGAAGGGTACTGTAGACAGAAGGGTACTGAAGACAGAAGGGTACTGAAGACAGAAGGGTACTAAAGACAGAAGGGTACTAAAGACAGAAGGGTACTGAAGACAGAAGGGTACTGAAGACAGAAGGGTACTGTAGACAGAAGGGTTCTGAAGACAGAAGGGTACTGTAAACAGAAGGGTACTGAAGACAGAAGGGTACTGAAGACAGAAGGGTAGTGAAGACAGAAGGGTACTGAAGACAGAAGGGTACTGAAGACAGAAGGGTACTGTAGACAGAAGGGTACTGAAGACAGAAGGGTACTAAAGACCGAAGGTACTGAAGACAGAAGGGTACTGTAGACAGATGGGTACTGAAGACAGAAGGGTACTAAAGACAGAAGGGTACTGAAGACAGAAGGGTACTGAAGACAGAAGGGTACTAAAGACAGAAGGGTACTAAAGACAGAAGGGTACTGAAGACAGAAGGGTACTGAAGACAGAAGGGTACTGAAGACAGAAGGGTACTGAAGACAGAAGGGTAGTGAAGACAGAAGGGTAGTGAAGACAGAAGGGTACTAAAGACCGAAGGTACTGAAGACAGAAGGGTACTGTAGACAGAAGGTACTAAAGACCGAAGGTACTGTAGACAGAAGGGTAGTGAAGACAGAAGGGTAGTGAAGACAGAAGGGTAGTGAAGACAGAAGGGTACTGTAGACAGAAGGGTACTGAAGACAGAAGGGTAGTGAAGACAGAAGGGTACTGTAGACAGAAGGGTACTGAAGACACAAGGGTACTGAAGACAGAAGGGTACTGTAGACAGAAGGGTACTGAAGAAAGAAGGGTACTAAATACAGAAGGGTACTAAAGACAGAAGGGTACCGAAGACAGAAGGGTACTGAAGACAGAAGGGTACTAAAGACCGAAGGTACTGAAGACAGAAGGGTACTGTAGACAGAAGGTACTAAAGACCGAAGGTACTGTAGACAGAAGGGTAGTGAAGACAGAAGGGTAGTGAAGACAGAATGGTAGTGAAGACAGAAGGGTACTGTAGACAGAAGGGTACTGAAGACAGAAGGGTAGTGAAGACAGAAGGGTACTGTAGACAGAAGGGTACTGAAGACAGAAGGGTACTGTAGACAGAAGGGTACTGAAGACAGAAGGGTACTGTAGACAGAAGGGTACTGAAGACAGAAGGGTAGTGAAGACAGAAGGTTAGTGAAGACAGAAGGGTACTGAAGACAGAAGGGTACTGAAGACAGAAGGGTACTAAAGACAGAAGGGTACTAAAGACAGAAGGGTACTGAAGACAGAAGGGTAGTGAAGACAGAAGGGTACTGAAGACAGAAGGGTACTAAAGACCGAAGGTACTGAAGACAGAAGGGCACTGTAGACAGAAGGGTACTGAAGACAGAAGGGTACTGAAGACAGAAGGGTACTAAAGACAGAAGGGTACTAAAGACAGAAGGGTACTGAAGACAGAAGGGTACTGAAGACAGAAGGGTACTGTAGACAGAAGGGTTCTGAAGACAGAAGGGTACTGTAAACAGAAGGGTACTGAAGACAGAAGGGTACTGAAGACAGAAGGGTAGTGAAGACAGAAGGGTACTGAAGACAGAAGGGTACTGAAGACAGAAGGGTACTGTAGACAGAAGGGTACTGAAGACAGAAGGGTACTAAAGACCGAAGGTACTGAAGACAGAAGGGTACTGTAGACAGATGGGTACTGAAGACAGAAGGGTACTAAAGACAGAAGGGTACTGAAGACAGAAGGGTACTAAAGACAGAAGGGTACTAAAGACAGAAGGGTACTAAAGACAGAAGGGTACTGAAGACAGAAGGGTACTGAAGACAGAAGGGTACTGAAGACAGAAGGGTACTGAAGACAGAAGGGTACTGTAGACAGAAGGGTACTGAAGACAGAAGGGTACTGTAAACAGAAGGGTACTGAAGACAGAAGGGTACTGAAGACAGAAGGGTAGTGAAGACAGAAGGGTACTGAAGACAGAAGGGTACTGAAGACAGAAGGGTACTGTAGACAGAAGGGTACTGAAGACAGAAGGGTGCTGAAGACAGAAGGGTACTGTAGACAGAAGGGTACTGAAGACAGAAGGGTACTGAAGACAGAAGGGTACTGAAGACAGAAGGGTACTGTAGACAGTAGGGTACTGAAGACAGAAGGGTTCTAAAGACAGAAGGGTACTGTAGACTGAAGGGTACTGAAGACAGAAGGGTACTGTAGAAAGAAGGGTACTATAGACAGAAGGGTACTGAAGACAGAAGGGTACTGTAGACAGAAGGGTACTGAAGACAGAAGGGTACTGTAGACAGAAGGGTACTGAAGACAGAAGGGTACTGAAGACAGAAGGGTACTAAAGACAGAAGGGTACTGTAGACAGAAGGGTACTGAAGACAGAAGGGTATTGAAGCCAGAAGGGTACTGTAGACAGAAGGGTACTGAAGACAGAAGGGTACTGAAGACAGAAGGGTACTAAAGACAGAAGGGTACTGAAGACAGAAGGGTACTGAAGACAGAAGGGTACTAGAGACAGAAGGGTACTGAAGACAGAAGGGTACTGTAGACAGAAGGGTACTGAAGACAGAAGGGTACTGAAGACAGAAGGGTACTAAAGACAGAAGGGTACTGTAGACAGAAGGGTACTAAAGACAGAAGGGTACTAAAGACAGAAGGGTACTGTAGACAAAAGGGTACTGAAGACAGAAGGGTACTAAAGACAGAAGGGTACTGAAGACAGAAGGGTACTGTGGCATCCTACCGTGTTAGACGGGAGGGGGCGAAGGAGGCTGGGTTGTCTTGGTCGCTGAAGACAGGTGACGTCCCTCGCAGCATCCATAGACGGAACAGCAAGATGGCCGCCCCCTGTGTCACCAGGCAAATACAGTTCAATGTTATATACATGCTCCCATATGTAGACAAGACACGCAGACAGGTAAACGGGTGGACGGACATACATACTGAGAAGACAGACACTCAGACAAAACAACACATATACACAATGACATTTTAGTGTGAAAATCAACCGTCCTCAAAGAAGCTTGAAAGCAACACGATAATAGTTAAATAGGTACATTTAGGCTCCTCACGTAACGTAAGGTGTAAAAAGGTTACATTTTGCCCAAGCTAAGATTATCGAGTCGTCAGATGAGTCATAACACCACGTAATGGGAGCAGGGACCGTGGTACAGGCACTAGGGGCGAGGGGGTACAGGCACTAGGGGCGAGGGGGTACAGGCACTAGGGGCGAGGGGGTACAGGCACTAGGGGCGAGGGGGTACAGGCACTAGGGGCGAGGGGGTACAGGCACTAGGGGCGAGGGGGTACAGGCACTAGGGGCGAGGGGGTACAGGTACTAGGGGCGAGGGGGTACAGGCACTAGGGGCGGGGGGGTACAGGCAATAGGGGCGGGGGGGTACAGACACTAGGGGCGAGGGGGGTACAGGCACTAGGGGCGAGGGGGTACAGGCACTAGGGGCGAGGGGGTACAGGTACTAGGGGCGAGGGGGTACAGGCACTAGGGGCGGGGGGTACAGGCACTAGGGGAGAGGGGGTACAGGCACTGGGGGCGAGGGGGTACAGGCACTAGGGGCGAGGAGGTTCAAGCACTAGGGGCGAGGGGGTACAGGCACTAGGGGCGAAGGGGTACAGGCACTAGGGGCGAGGGGATACAGGCACTAGGGGCGAGGGGGTACAGATACTAGTGGCGAGGGGGTACAGGCACTAGGGGCGAGGGGATGCAGGCACTAGGGGCGAGGGGGTACAGGCACTAGGGGCGAGGGGGTACAGGTACTAGGGGAGAGGGGGTACAGGCACTAGGGGCGGGGGGGGGGGGTACAGGCACTAGGGGCGAGGGGGTACAGATACTAGGGGCGAGGGGGTACAGGCACTAGGGGCGAGGGGGGTACAAGCACTAGGGGCGAGGGGGTACATGCACTAGGGGCGAGGGGGTACATGCACTAGGGGCGAGGGGGTACAGGCACTAGGGGCGAGGGGTTACAGATACTAGGGGCGAGGGGGTACAGGCACTAAGGGCGAGGGGGTACAGGTACTAGGGGCGAGGGGGTACAGGCACTAGGGGCGGGGGGTACAGGCACTAGGGGCGAGGGGGTACAGATACTAGGGGCGAGGGGGGTACAGGCACCAGGGGCGTGGGGGTACAGGCACTAGGGGCGATGGGGTACAGGCACTAGGGGCGGGGGGGTACAGGCACTAAGGGCGAGGGGGTACAGGCACTAGGGGCGAGGGGGTAAAGGCACTAAAGGCGAGGGGGTACAGGCACTAGGGGCGAGGGGTTACAGATACTAAAGGCGAGGGGGTACAGGCACTAGGGGCGAGGGGGTACAGGTTCTAGGGGTGAGGGGGTACAGGCACTAGGGGCGGGGGGGTACAGGCACTAGGGGCGAGGGGGTACAGGCACTAGGGGCGAGAGGGTACAGGCATTAGGGGCGAGGGGGTACAGGCACTAGGGGCGAGGGGTTACAGATACTAGGGGCGAAGGGGTACAGGCACTATGGGCGAGGGGGTACTGGCACAAGGGGCGAGGGGGTACAGGTACTAGGGGCGAGGGGGTAAAGGCACTAGAGGCGAGGGGGTACAGGCACTAGGGGCGAGGGGGTACAGGCACTAGGGGCGAGGGGGTACAGGCACTAGGGGCGAGGGGGTACAGGCACCAGGGGCGAGGGGGTACAGATACTAGGGGCGAGGGGGTACAGGCACTAGGGGCGAGGGAGTAAAGGCACTATAGGCGAGGGGGTACAGGCACTAGGGGCGAGGGGGTACAGGTACTAGGGGCGAGGGGGTAAAGGCACTAGGGGCGAGGGGGTACAGGCACTAGGGGCGAGGGGGTACAGGCACTAGGGGCGAGGGGGTACAGGCACTAGGGGCGAGGGGGTACAGGTACTAGGGGCGAGGGGGTAAAGGCACTAGGGGCGAGGGGGTACAGGCACTAGGGGCGAGGGGGTACAGGCACCAGGGGCGAGGGGGTACAGATACTAGGGGCGAGGGCTTACAGGCACTAGGGGCGAGGGAGTAAAGGCACTATGGGCGAGGGGGTACAGGCACTAGGGGCGAGGGGGTACAGGTACTAGGGGCGAGGGGGTAAAGGCACTAGGGGCGAGGGGGTACAGGCACTAGGGGCGAGGGGGTACAGGCACTAGGGGCGAGGGGGTACAGGCACTAGGGGCGAGGGGGTACAGGCACCAGGGGCGAGGGGGTACAGATAATAGGGGCGAGGGGGTACAGGCACTAGGGGCGAGGGGGTACAGGCACTAGGGGCGAGGGGGTTACAGGCAGTAGGGACGAGGGGGTACAGATACTAAGGGCGAGGGGGTACAGGCACTAGGGGCGAGGGGGTACAGGCAGTTGGGGCGAGGGGGTACAGGCACTAGGGGCGAGGGAGTAAAGGCACTAGGGGCGAGGGGGTACAGGCACTAGGGGCGAGGGGGTAAAGGCACTAGAGGCGAGGGGGTACAGGCACTAGGGGCGAGGGGGTACTGGCACTAGGGGCGAGGGGGTACAGGCACTATAGGCGAGGGGGTACAGGCACTAGGAGCGAGGGGGTACAGATACTAGGGGCGAGGGGGTATAGGCACTAGGGGCGAGGGGGTACAGGCACTAGGGACGAGGGGGTACAGGCACTAGGGGCGAGGGGGGTACAGATACTAGGGGCGAGGGGGTATAGGCACTAGGGGCGAGGGGGTACAGGCACTAGGGACGAGGGGGTACAGGCACTAGGGGCGAGGGGGGTACAGATACTAGGGGGGCCGAGGATGAGGGGGGGGGGCATAAATCTCCCACAAGATTCTAATGAGAGTCTCTCAAGTTTTATGGGCATTTTACAGTGCACTCGCTTGTCACATTAAAAAGTTTGTCACATTGTGAGGGGTGTAAAAAGGATGATAAAGAGGGAGTTAGTGAGAGTTAGTGATATAAGTTGGTGGCGACTTTTGCTACCTCAGTCCAGGACTATTCTGTATGTAAGACCAGTAGTGCAAGCCCGGGGCTACATTCTTCCATGTGAAGAGGGCGTAGCCTGAAGTCTCTCTTATCCTTAACTCCGTGTTGGGACACTCACATCTGTGCTTCCATTGTTATCTCATTAACCCCTTTGCTTCGTAGAGCTTCCTTGTCGACTTTCTGAACATCTCTGGTCAACTCTTATGCTAAGTTCAACTCTCATTTTGATAGCTACTGCAATGGCAATTTGTCTAGGCCTCTCCTCATATGTTTTCATTGTCCTTATTTGTGTGTGTGTGTTAGGGGGGGGGTGGTGTTGAGTCCTGCAAATGCCATCAGTTTATAGTGTAGTGAAAACGTGTTCTGGAAATGGAATGATTTGTGAATGTGGTTCAGCGTAGCTGGGGTGGTGAGGTCTCTCTCTGTCTCTCTCTGTCTGTCTCT